>NW_026688125.1:2307456-2607456 GCF_030445035.2 Dasypus novemcinctus | reverse complement strand
AGATGTACTTACCAAATCCAATGGATGTGTCATGATGATGGGAACGAGTGTTGTTGGGGGGGGAGAGGGGGGGTGGGGGGGTGGGGTTGAATGGGACCTCACATATATATTTTTAATGTAATATTATTACAAAGTCAATAAAAAAAAAAAAAAGATTCCCATGCTGCTGACAACAACAGAAGTGGACAAAAGAAGAACATGCAGCAAATGGACACAGAGAACAGACAACTGGGGTTGTGGGGGAAGGGGAGAGAAATAAATTAAAAAAAAAAAAAAAACCTTAGCAGTTAACCAAATGTGTACCGTGCTTGGTTCCCAAAACTAATGCCTTTGTGATTCAGCCCGAGCATGAAATTTGAAGAGTGCATTCAGTAGGGTTGCAGTTAAGAGCCTACACATAGCAGGCAAAAAAAACCCATGTATTGTGGAAAGGACATTGTGAAAACACATTACATTCCAATGTGGACCAGGTTCAAGTACCATGCCAGATTGCTTCAAAGTGTAAACGCATTGCTGTCAATGAGACATGTTTAGTGCATTCCTATTGAAAGTAAGTTCATTGCTTACAACTCATTCTGGTATCTCAATCATATATACACAAGTTGCATAAGTGAGGAAAAGCCCTTAGACAGCAAAGAAATCTGTGTGCTGCATAGTTCTCAAAAGTAAAGCACAAGTTACTCAAGCTTAGAACTAAGATAAATGAGTGAGGTGAGATTGACTTTTGAGTTCGTGGTATGCTAGGCTTTGGTATGGGTTAGAGGCAGTGATATGGATATGGATATGTTTAGGGATAGAGATAGGGTTAGTTTTAGAGATAGGCTTAGCTGGCACTATAAGTTTAAGAAAGCACATAGCAGGGAAATCTCTGCATATGCTGCTTAGTTTACAGAAGTAAGCATATGTACTGTTGTCATATAACTAAGATTAAAGAGCCAGCTAATATTGCCACAGGACTTGTGTTAGGATTAGGGGCCTGATCCTGTTAGGATTCTCTCTGATTAGATTTCTCTGCAGGTGAAGTATAGGTTTCTATTTAGGTGTCAGTGTAAGTGATAGAAAACCCTTGGCAGTTAACCAGAGGTGTACCTTGATTAGTTCCTGAAACTAATGCCCTAGTCATTCAGTCCTAGCACTAAGTTTGAAGAGTGAATTCAATAGGATTACAGTCAAGAGCCTATACATAGCAGACAAAAAAAACCCATGTATTATGAAAAGGACAATGTGAAAACACATTACATTTCAATGTAGATGAATTTCAAGTATTCTGCCAGATTGCTTCAAAGAGAAAACACATTGCTGTCAATGAGACATGTTTACTCCATTCCTATTGAAAGTAAGTTAATCACTTATAGCTCATTCTGGTATTTCAGTCATATATACACAAGTTGTGTAATTGAGGAAAAGCCCATAGACAGCAAAGTAGTGTGTGTACTGCATAGTTGTCAAAAGTAAAGCACAAGTTACTTGAGCATAGAACTAAGTTTAAAGAGATTGCTACGATTGGCTTTTGAGTTTGTGTTATGCTAGGCTTTTGTATGGGTTAGGGGCAGTGATATGGATATGGATATGTTTAGGGATAGAGATAGGGTTAGTTTTAGAGATAGGCTTAACTGGCAGTATAAGTGAAAGAAAGCACATAGCAGGGAAATCTCTCCACATGCTGCTTTACAGAAGTAAAGCATATGTACTATTCTCAAATAACTAAGATTAAAGAGCCAGCTAATATTGCCCCAGGATTTGGTTTAGGCTTAGGGTCCAGATTCGGTTAGGTTTCTCTCTAGATGAAGAATGGACTTCGTTTTAGGTGTCAGTGTGAGAGAAAATCCTTAGGAGTTAACCAAATGTGTACCATGCTTAGTTCCCAAAAGTAATGCCCTTGTGATTCAGTCCTAGAACTAAGTTTTAAGAGTGAGTTCAATAGAATTTTAGTTAAGATCCTACACCTAACAGGCAAAAAACCCTGTGTATTACAAAAAGACAATGTGAAAACACATTACATTCAATGTGGATGATGTTCAAGTGTCATTCTAGATTACTTCAAAGAGAAAATGCATTGCTATCAATGAGACATGTTTCCTGCATTCCTATTGAAAATAAATTAATTACTTACAACTCATTCTGATATCTCAGTCATATATACACAAGTTTTGTAAGTGAGTAAATGCACATAGATGGCAAAGAAGTGTGAGTACTGCATGGTTCTCAAAAGTAAGTCGTAAGTAACTTGAGCATAGAACTAAGCTTAATGAGTGAGCTATCTTTGACTTTTATCATTGACTTTTGAGCTCGTGTTATGCTCTGCTTAACACAGCACATATCTGTGCTTAACACAGATAGGGATATGGATATGTATATGCTTAGGGATAGTTTTATGGAGAGGGTTAGCTGGCACTGTAAGTGAAAGAAAGCACATAGCAGGCAAATCTGTACATCTCCTGTTTAGTTCACAGAAGTAAAGCATTTGTACATTGTCATAGAACTAAGCTTAAAGTGTGAGATAATATTGACCACAAGGATTGTGTTAGGCTTAGGGTTTTTGTTCTGGTCAGGTTTCTCTCTATGTGAAGAGTAGGATTCTGTTTAAGTTTTAGTGTAAGTGATAGAAAGCCCTTATCTGTTAATGAAATGTGTACATATCTTAGTTCACAAAACTAATGCACATGCTAGTTTGTCCTAGCACTAAATTTAAAGTGTGAGCTTTTTATGAGTGTAGCTAATAAGCCTACACATAGCTGGCAGTAAAACCCTTGTATTACAAACAGGACAATTTTATAACTCATTACTTTTTAATGTGGATGTGATGCAAGCTTCATGCTTCATTCCTTCTATTGGAAAACCTATTTATGTCAACTAAACATGTTTCTTGCATTCCTATTGAAAGTAAGTTAATTTCTTACATCTCATTGTGGTAACTCAGTCTTATATGCACAAGTTGTGTGAGAAAAAGTACATAGAAGGTATAGAATTGTGTGTAGTACATAGTTATCAAAACAAAAGTACAAGTGACTCTAGCATAGAACTAAATTTATAGAGTGAGCTTGTATTGATGTTTTGGTTAGTGCTTTATTAGGGTTAGATTTTAGGTTAGGGATAAGGATAGTGTTAGGGTTATAGTTAGGGTTAGTGTTAGGGTATGTTTACCATTCAGTATAAGTAAAAGAAAGCACATAGCAGGCAATGAAGTGTCTATGCTGTTTAATTCACAATAGTAAAGTATATGTACCTGTGTATAGAACTAAGTATAAGAGTGAGCTAATAAGACTATTGGGTTAATGTTATGTTAGGTTTAGGCCTAGGGTTAGGGACAGCATTAGGGATAGGGTTAGAGCTAGGTTTAGTTTTAAGGATAGCCTTGGCTTTCACTGTAAGTGAAAGAAAGCACATACAAGGTAAATAAGTGTATATGTTGCTTACTCCACAGTAGTAAATCACATGTACCTTTGTCTTAGAACTAAGTACAAAGAGAGTTCTAATATTGACTACAAGGATTGGGTTAGGCTTAGGGTTAGAAATCCAGTTAGGTTTCTCTCTAAGTGAAGAATAGGCCTCAGTTTAGATTTTAGTGAAAATGACAGAAAGCCCTTAGCAGTTAATGCAATGTGTACATTGCTTCGTTTGCAAAACTAATGCCCATGCTACTTTGTCCTAGGTCTAAGTATAAAGAGTGAGCTCATTATGAGTATAGTTAAGAGCCTACACATAGCAGGCAATAAAACCTGTGTATAATGAAAAGGACAATGTTAAAACACATTACTTTTGAATGTGGATGAGATGCAAGCATTGTGCCTCATTGCCTAAGAGATAACCCATTGCTGTCAATGAGACATGTTTCCTACATCCATATTGAAGTAAGGAAATTTGGTACATCATTGTGGTAGCTCAGACATATATACACAAGTTGTGTAAGTGAGAAAAAGCACATAGATGGCAAAGAAGTGTATAGTTCTCAAAAGTAATGCACAATTGACTCGAGCATAGAACTAAGTTTAAATAGTGAGCTAATATTGACTTTTGGGTTAGTGTTATGTTAGGGTTAGACTTAAGGTTAGGGACAGGGTTAAGGATAGGGCTAGGGTTTGGGTTGGAGTTAGGGTTAGTAGTAAGGATATTCTTACCTTTCACTATGAGTCAAAGAAAGCACATAGAGGGCAACAAAGTGTATATGTTGCTTAGTTCACAATAGTAAAGCCTATGTAATCTGTCATAGAACTAAGTTTAAACTAAGCTAATATAGACAGTTGGGTTAATGTTATGTTAGGGTTAGAAATAAGGTTAGAGAGGGTGAGGGATTGGTATAGGGTTAGGGTGAGAGCTAGGGTTAGTTTTGGGGATAGGCTGTTTTCACTGTATGTGAAGGAAAGCACGTAGCATGCAAATAACTGTATATACCTCCTTGTTAACAGTAGTAAAGCATATGTACCATTGTCATAGAACTAAGCTTAAAGAGTGACATTATATTGACCACATGGATTGGGTTAGGCTCAGGCTTGAGGTCTGGTTCATTTTCTCTCTATGTGAAGCATAGGCTTCTGTTTAGGTTTTCCTCTAAGTGATAGAAAGCCATTAGCATTTTATCAAATTTGTACATTGCTTAGTTCATAAAACTCGTGCACATGCTATTCTGTCCTAGCACTAATTTGAAAGAGTGAGTTCATTATGAGTGTAGGTAAGAGTCTAAACATAGCAGGCAAATAAAACCCGTGTATTATGAAAAGGATAACATTAAAACACATTACTTTTGAATCACGGACAAGATGCAAGCATGGTACTTCATTGCTTCTAAGAGAAGACACTCTGCTGTAAATAAGGTATGTTTCCTGCATTCCTATGGAAAGTAAATTGATTACTTATGTCTCACTGTGGTAGTTCAGTCATATATACACAAGTTGTGTAAGTGAGGAAAAGCACATACATAGCAAAGAAGTGTGCATCCTGCATACTTCTCAAAAGTAAAGCCCAAGTTACTCGAGCATAGAACTAAGTTTAAAGAGTGAGCTAATATTGACTTTTGGGTTAGTGTTATGTTAGGGTTAGACTTCAGGTTAGGGACAGTATTAAGGATGGGATAGGGTTTGGGTTAGAGTTAGGGTTAATTTTAAGGTTAGGCTTAGCTTTCAGTAATTTAAAAAAATGCACAAAGCCAGCCATGAAGTGTATATGCTACTTAGTTCACAATAGTAAAGCATATGTATCTTTGTCATAGAACTAAGTTTAATGAGTGAGCTAATATTGTCCTTTCAATTAATGTTATGTTAAGGTTAGACTTAGGGTTAGGGATAGGGTCAGTATAGGGATAGAGTTAGGGTGAGAGTGAGGTTTAGTGTTAGGTATAGGCTTAGCTTTCACTAAGTGAGAAAACACAAAGCAGACAACGAAGTGTATATGCTGCTTAGTTCACAATAGTAAAGCATATGTACCTCTGTCATAGAACCATGTTTAAAGAGTGAGCTAATATAGACTTTTGGGTTAGTGTTTTGTTATGGTTAAACTTAGGGCTAGGGACAGGTTTAGGGATAGGGATAGGGTTAATGTTAGGTTTAGGGTTAGAGTTAGGGTTAGTGTTAGGGATCAGCTTAGATTTCACTGTAAATGAAAGGAAGCACATAGCAGTGAAATAAATGTATATGCTGTTTAGTTCACAGTAAAGCATAGAACTCTGTTTAAAGAGTGAGCTAATATACACTTTTGGGTTAGTGTTATGTTAGGGTTAGACAGGGTGAGGGATAGTGTTAGGGATAAGAATAGCATTAGGGTGAGAGGGTTGGTGTTAGGGATAGGATTAACTTTCACTAAGTGAAAAAATGCACACAGCAGGCAATGAAGAATATATGCTGCTTGATTCACAATAGTAAAGCCTATGTACCTTTGTAATAGAACTAAATTTAAAGAATGAGCTAATATTGACCACAAGGATTGGGTTAGGCTTAGGGTTAGAGTTCTATTTAGTTTTCACTGTAAGTGAAGAATAGGGTTCTGTTTAGGTGTTGGTGTAAGTGACAGCACTGAACAGTTAATCAAACATGTGCCCTTCTTAGTTCACAAAATGAATCCACATGCTATTCTGTTCCAGCACTAAGTTTAAAGAGTGAGTTCATTATAAGTGTAGTTAAGAGCCTACACATAGCAGACAAAAAAACTGTGTATTGTAAAATGGACAATGTTAAAACACATTACTTTTGAATGTGGATGAGATGCAAGCATTGTGCCTCATTGATTCTAAGAGATAACCCATTGCTGTCAGTGAGATATGTTTACTGCAACCATATGGAATAAGTTAACTTTTTACATGTCATTGTAGTAGCTCAGGCATATATACACATGTTGTGTAAGTGAATAAAAGCACATAGATGGCAAAGAAGTGTGTGTACTGCATAGTACACATGTTATTCAAGTGCAGAACTAAGTTTAAAGAGTGAGCTAATATAGACTTTTGGTTAGTGCTTAGGATTTGGGACAGGGTTAGGGATAAAGATAGGCTTAAGGTGAGTGTCAGGGTTAGTGTTAGGGATAGGCTTAGCTTTCACTGTAAGTGAAAGAAAGCATATAGCAGGCAACAAAGTGTATATGCTGCTTAGTTCAGAATAGTAAAGCATATGTACCTTTGTCATAGACCTAAGCTTAAAGACTTAGCAAATATTGAACACAGGGATTAGGTTAGGCTTAGGGTTAGAGATCTGCTCAGGTTTCTCTCTAAGTGAAGAATAGTGTTCTGTTTAGGTTTTAGTGTAAGTGATAGAAAGCACTTAGCAGTTAGTCAATTGTGTACCTTGCTTAGTTTGAAAAACTAATGCACATGCTATTCTGTCCTAACTTAATAATTAGAAATAAAAAGAGAAAGAAAGGATGTAGACACTGAGGAAGAAATGGAAGAAATTGCTTTGTCACTGTACATACACAGCATGAAAGGCAAAATGTCAAAACAAACCTTTTTCATTTTTTGATACCCCAATTTATTTTTACTTTATTTATTTTCCTAAATTAGTATGTATTCTATATCTAACCTTTAAACCCATCTCTATATTCCATTTTACTATTAATGGAAACTGGCAATATATTAGGCTTCATTTTTAGGAAGTTTTGGACCACAGAGAGGTTCATCTATGGCAGGGGAGGAACATTGGTGTGGAGTGTTATTGATAGAGGGCACATGGTTGGGAGTGAGTTCTACAGGGCATGTATACAGGGTGCATAAGTGTTTGGATATTTTCATAGTGGTTAGAGTTAAAAATGTAAACTGAGGGAGTGCTGAGTTCCTAGTCAGGGGAGCTGTATCACATTCCCCAATTGAACAGGAATAATCCCCCAAGTGCAATGGCAAAGACCAATAAAGAATGATGGTCCAACAATGAGCCCTTGATACTGATGACTATGCTTATGAGCCTGTGCACCTGAAATATGAACATGGCCTAGAGTTGCAGGGTGCCTAAGAGTTACCTCCCAAGAGCCTCCATGTTGCTTCAATGTGGCCACTCTCTAAGTCAAACTCGACATGTAAATGTATTACCTTCCCCCCAGCATGGGACATGACTCCTGAGAATGAGCCTCCCTGGCATTGAGGAACTACTACCAAGTATCAGCTGATGATGCAACTAGAAAAAGACCTTGAATAAAAGGGTCTACTCAGACCAGCAGAATATCTCAGCCTACATGTAATATCAGGTGTTAAAAACTGCTTTTTGACCTTGAATAAAAGGGAGAAATGGAAAGGACAAATGAGTTTACATGGTTATGAGTCTCCAAAAAAGAGTTGGGAGGTCATCAGAGGGGTCATGCTTATGCACACCTCAGCAGGATCCCTGAGACAGACAAAGTAGATACAACCCCAGGTACTCATTCTCCTGAGGACTACAGAGACCCACAGGTTCTATGGTCATGACAGATGGCTCTGGAGTTCAGTGCCATGTCAGTTGGCCCTACTTTGGAGTTTGTGTTCCTGAATGTGATGGAGTTTGACTCAAATGTGACCTTTCTACACATGCCTCTTCTGTTACTTTTACCAGACATGTGGTTGGCATTGGGGTTTGTGTATACTCAGGAAACCTGAATCTCTGGACTGTCCATGTGACAACCTGACCCTGAGCTTCAAAAGACTTGCAACTCCTACCCTCTGGTTTATTAGACTTACCCCGGCCAGCTAACAGGGAGACAAAGAAGGTTAACCATGGCACCAGAGAGCCAAGAATGCCTACAATTGCAAGCAGGAGAATTGCACCCATCATCCATGTGGAATCTAAGTCCCTTTCTATTAAAGGTGGAGTGGACCTAGCCATCTCAGGGTCCACAGGATGGAGGCATAGAGTATGGATTAGAGTGCACTTACTGATATTCTACTATGGAACTATTGTGATTAGTAATGGAAGAAATTGTAGCACTGATAAGGAGAAAGTGGTCATGGTAGCTGCTGAGGGTAGAGAGAAGGAAGAAGAGATGTGATGTGGGGTCATTTTTGGGACTTGGAGTTGTCCTAAATGATATTGCAGGGACAGATCTTGGACATTATATATCCTGCCATATCCCACTGAAGATATTGTGGGAGAGTGTAAACTACAATGTAAACTCTTATACATGAGGTGCAGCAGTGCTTCAAAATGAATTCACCAAATGAAATGAATGTACCACAATGATGAAAGATGTCACTGATGTGGGAGGGCGTGTGGGGTATGGGACATATGGGAATCTCTTCTTTTTTGTAATTTAACATTTTTGTGATCTGTGTATCTTCAAAAAGTACAATTAAACATTTAAATTTTGGGAGAGTATGGGCCATGATGTGGACCATTGACCATGAGGTGCAGAGGTGCCCAGAGATGTACTTACCAAATGCAATGGATGTGTCATTATGATGGGAATGAGTGTTGCTGTGGGGGGAGTGGTGGTGTGGGGGTGGTGGGGTTGAATGGGTCTTCATATATATATTTTTTAATGTAATATTTTTACAAAATCAATTAAAAAAATAAAAATAAAAATAAAAACTCAAATAAAAATGAAAAATAAAAATAGCTACAGTTCTGAAAGTAAGAGCAAAAGCCACCGCTAGGTGGTGCTGTTGGATAGGAATTCTTCCATTCTGAAATTTCCTGGAGGAGCATGGAATTGGCTTTTTAATGTAGGAAGAGGGACTGGGACTCTTCAAGAAAGGGGCTGTGTGGCCTCTGTAGGGTGGCTGCCTGAGCCTTTTTTGTGAATGTGTGTGAGACCCTCTCTTGTGCAGATAAGTTACATGGACACACCATTGCTGGTGGTCCAGGCTGCCAAGGAACTGCATCATGTCCCTCTTTTTAAGTAAAACCTGGCCTGGTGAATTGTTTGCCTGATGGCATCTGTCTTGGCTACCTGTCAGTTCTGGAGAGGCATCTCTCCTTACTTTTGTGTGTAAATACAAGAGGGGCTCAGAGAGTTTCATGTTAAATAACAAGTACCTCCCATTCTCTGCCTTTTTTTTTTTCTGTGATGTGATGGGACATTCAGATCCATTATTATTTATTTTTTTAATTTATTTTATTTATTTATCTTCCCTTCCCCCTGACCCCAGTTGTCTGTTCTCTGTGTCCATTTGATGCGTGTTCTTTTTGTCTGCTTCTGTTGTCAGCGGCATGGGATCTGTGTTTCTTTTTGTTGCATCACCTTGCTGCATCAGCTCTCCATGTGTGTGGCACCATTCTTGGGCAGGCTGCACTTTCTTTCACTCTGGGCAGCTCTCGTTACATGGCCCACTCCTTGTGCGTGAGGCTCCCCCACGTGGGGGTCACCCCTGCGCGACACGGCACTCCTTGTGTGCATCAGCACTGCGCATGGGCCAGCTCCACATGGATAAAGGAGGCCCGGGGTTTGAACCACAGACCTCCCATGTGGTAGATGAATGCCCTATCCACTGGGCCAAGTCTGCTTCCCCAGACCCATTATTATTTGTACTAAAGTGTCTGGCTTTTCTCCTGTGCCCATCCATTATTTTCACGGATTAATGACCTTCTGTATAATTTCCAGTTCTTGGTGACCAAAACCAAAGCTGCTGAAATATTTGGGGACAGGACTTTTTGTGGAAATAATTTATGTTCACTTGAATAAATATGTACAAGTGGGGTTACAGGACCATTTGTTAAGTGTATGATTTACAGGGTATGAGGCTTCCATTATCTTCAAACTAGTTGTATTGCTTCATTTTGCATTGTCCTGGGTAATAAATTTGAATTACTAAAAAAAAAAAAAAAAACTAAACACACGTTGCTCAGTCATAGGACTAATTGTAATCAATTATTCTTATTGATTGTAGTGAAAATCTACCCCATAGCAGGCAATTCAGCATGTATATTGTCAAGATTTCAAAGCTAAACACTTTAGATTCTTTCCAGTCACCAACTGAGTAGGCACAACCTCAGGTACTGGTATTACTGAGGGCTACAGAGACACACAAGTTCTACAGTCATGGCAGATGGTTCTGCAGTTCAGGGCCCTCCCAATGGCTCCTACTCTGGAATTTGTGCTCCTAGGGGATATGGAGACCTAGATGAGACCTTTCTGCACTAGTCTCTTCTGTCACTTTACTGAACCTGCTGTTTCCACTGGGGTTGGTGTATATCTAGGAGACTTTAATCTCTGGACTGGCCACATGCCATCTAGACCCTTAGTCTCAACAGATTTGCAACTCCTAATCTCTGGTTCATTGAATTTACCAAGGTCTGCTAATAGGGTGGCAAAATTTATCCACCACCACATCAGAGTCGAGAGTGTCTGCATCTTCCGGTAGATGAATCACATCCATCAGCCTTATGGGATCTAAGTTACCTCTTGATTTAGAGGTGGCGTGGACATCACAATCCCTGTGTCATCAGGATGGAGGAATAAAATACATATTAGCATGGACTTACTATTATTCTACTGCAGTACTATTGTGACTCTAGCAATCAAGAAATTGTATCAGTGATGTGGAGACAACAGTCACAGGATTTGCTCTGTGCAGGAGAGGGAAAAAAAGCTGTGATGTGGGGTCATTTTTGGGACTTGGAGGTGTCCTGAATGATATTGCAGAGACAGATGCAGGACATTATATATCCTGCCATAACCATCTGTGTTGTGTAGCAGAGTTCCAAAATATATTCACCCAATGCATTGAATATGCCACAATGATGAAAGATGTTGTTGATGTTGGAGGATTTGGGATGTTGGGTTTGGGGTTATAGAGCAGGCTCATACTATTTAATGTAACATTTTTTTGTGATCTACATATCTTTAAAAGTAAAGACAATGAATTTCACTACTGATGGCTCCTGGAGACACACAGATTCTATGGTCATGTCATATGGTTCTGGATTCAGGCCCTTCCAATGGGCCCTTTGGAATTTCTGTTCCTGTGTGTGATGGAGTTGGACTCAGATATGACCTTTCTACACATGCCTCTTCTGTCACTTTTACTGAATCTGAGGTTGGTGCTGGATTGCTGTATACTCAGGAGACATGAATCTCTACACTGGCCAAATGGTTCCTGGGTTCTGAGCCTCAGCAGAGTTTCAACTTCTAATCTGTGGTTTGTTGGACTTACCCAGGTCAGTTAACAGGGAAGTGAAGATTGTCAAACACCATACCCTGCAGTCAGGAATGCTTACAGTTGCAAGTAGGAGAATTGCATCCAAACACCATGTGGGATATAAGCCTACTCTCAATTTAGAGGTGATGGGGACATCAACATCCCAGGGTCCACAGAATGGAGGAATAAAATATGTATTAGAATGGACTCACTGGTATTCTACTATAGAACAATTGTGTCTAGCAATGTAAGATATTGTAGCATTGAGGTGGAGAAAGTGACCACTGTAGTGGCTGAGGGCATGTAGAGGGAAAAAAATGATGTGATGTGGAGGAATTTTCATGACTTAGAGTTGTCCTAAATGCTATTGCAGGGACAGATGTTGGACTTTATATATCTTGCCATAAGCCATTGAAAGTATTGTGGGAGAGTGTAAAGTACAATGTAAATCATTATCCATGAAGTTTAACTGTGCTCAAAAATGTATTCACCAATCCAATGAATGTGCCACAATTATGAAAGAGGTTGTTGAGTGGGAAGCATAGGGGGTGGGGTATATGTGAACCTCTTGTATTTTTAATGTAACATTTTTTGTGATCTATGTATCTTCAAAAAATACAATAAAATTTTTAAATAAAAAAGCAAAAATAAAAAAATAAAAATAAACTACAGCTCTGAAAATGAGAACAAAAAGTCACCGCTAGGTGATGCTGTTGGATAAGAATTCTTCCATACTCAAATTCCTGGAGGAGCAGGGATTGGGCTTTTGATGTTGGAGTTGGGGCAGGGACCTTTCAGGTATGTGGCTTTGTAGGGCTCCTGTAGGGTGACTGCCTGGGCCTTACTTGTGGCTGTTGTGAGATCCTCTCTCCTGCTGATAGGTAACCTGAACAAAGCATTGCTGGTAGTAAGAGTCTTAGTTGAGCCAGGGTGCCAGGGAATTAAGAGGGCTTTCTGAGTAAAAAAATTCCAGGACTGTGTCAAAGGGACCTAGGGCTGGAGATGCATTCCAGATCTCTTTGGCATTGCTCATGTCCATTGCATCATCTTCATCTTCCTAAGTAAAACCTAGCCTTATGAATTCTTTGTCTGATGGCATACGCCTTGGCTACCTGTCAGCTCTGGAGAGGCCTCTCTCCCTACTTCTTTGTTTAAGTAGATTAGGGGCTCAAAGACTTTCATTTTAATAATCAATTACCTCCCTTTCTCTGTCTTTTTATTCTGTGATGACATAGGCCACTCAGACCCCATATTATTTGTTTTAATACATCAGCCTTTTCTCTTTCCACTCATTTTTTTCAACTGTTAATGTCCTTTTTTATTTTTTTTCCAGTTTTTGGTGTCAAAACCCAAAGCTGCTTAAACATTTGGGGCAAGATTATTTGTGGGAATAATTTCTGTTCACTTGAGTAAATATGTACAAGTGGGGTTACAGGACCATTTGTTCAGCATGGGATTTACAAGACATGAAACTGCCATTATCTTCTAAACTGGTTGTATTTTGTTGTCCTGCATTGTCATGAGTAATAAATTTGAATGACTAAAAGAAACAAAACTAAACTAAACACATGTTGCTCAGTCATAGGACTAACTGGAATCATTTAATTCCTATTGGCTATAGTAAAAAGCTACCCCATAGCGGGCAATTCAACATGTATATTGTTAAGATTTCAAAACTAAACACTTTAGATTCTTTCCAATCACCAGGTGAGGAGATACAATTCCAGGTACTGGTGCTCCTGAGGGCTACAGAGACACACAGGTTCTATAGTCATGGCAGATGACTCTGGAGTTCAGGGACTTGCCAGTGGGCCCTACTCTGGAATTGGTCTCCTGAGTGTGATGAAGTTGGACTTAGATGTGACCTTTCTGCACATTCCTCTTCTGTCACTTTTACTAACCTGTGGTTGGTGCTGGGATTGCTGTATACCAAGGAGACTTTATTCTTTGGACTGGCCATGTGCCATCTGGGCCCTTAGACTCAGCAAATTTGCAATACTAAAATCTGGTTCATTGGACTTACTGAGTGCTGCTAACAGAGAGGTTAAGATATTCCACCACAACACCAGGGAGACGGGAATGTCTACAACTTCTGGTAGATGAATCACACCCATTAAACATTTGGGATCTAAGCCCCCTCTTGAGTTAGAGGTGGAGTGGACATCACAATCCCTGTGTCTTCAGGATGGAAGAATAAAATATATATTAGTGTGGACTTACTGTTATTCTACTATAGTATTATTGTGACTCTAGCAACCAAGAAATTGTATCATTGATGTGGAGACAGCAGTCACAGGATTTGCTGAGGGCAAGAGAGGGAAAAAGAGGTGTGATGTGGGGACATTTTTGGGACTTGGGGTTGTCCTGAATGATATTACAGAGACAGATGCAGGACCTTATATATTCTGCCATAACCCATGAATGCACTGGGGGTGAGTGTAAACTACAATGTAGACTATAATCTGTGTGGTGTAGCAGATCTCCAAAATATGTCCACCGAATGCACTGAATGTGCCACAATGTTGAAAGAGGTTGTTGATGTGGGATGAGTGGGCTCATGGAGTGTGGTGTATAAGGCATTCTTGTATTTTTTAGTGTATCACTTTTTGTGATCTATATATCTTTAAAATAAGAGACAATTAACTTGTTCTCCCAAGGGATATGGAGACACACAGGTTCTATGGTCATGGCTGATGGTTCTGGAGTTCAGTTTCTGTCAGTGGGTCCTACTTTGGAATTTGTGTCCCTGAGTGTAATGGAGTCAGACTCAGGTGTGACCTCTCTACACATGTGTCTTCTGTCACTTTTACTGAACCTGTGGTTGGTTCTGGGTTTACTATATACTCAGGAGACATGAATCTCTAGACTGAATCTCTAGACCAACTGGGCCCTGAGCCTCAGCAGAGGTGCAAGTCCTACTCTCCAGTTCACTGGACTTACCCAGGTCAGCTAACAGGGAGGGGAAGATGGTCAACACCACACTAGGGACCCAAGAGTGTGTACAACTGCAAGCAGGAGAATCACATCAAAACACCATGTGGGATCTAAGCCCCCTTTCAATATAGAGTTGGATTGGACATCATTGTCCTAGGGTCCACAGCATGGAAGAATAAAATATGGATAGAATGGACATATTGGTATTCTACTATAGAAGTATTGTGTTTAGTAATGGAAGAAATTGTAGCATTGACATGGAGAAAGTGGCTATGGTAGTTGCTGAAGGTAAGTAGAGGGAAGAAGTGATGTGACATGGGAAATTTTCAGGACTTGGAGTTTCCTAAATGATCTTGCAGGGACAGATGTTGGACATATCATATCCTGCCATAACCCACTGAATGTACTGTGGGGGAATGCAAACTACAATGTAAACTATTATCCATGTGGTACAGCAGTGCTCCAAAAAGTGTCATCAATTGCAATGAATGTGCCACAATGATGAAAGAGGTTGTTGATGTGGCAGGAGAGGGCATGGAGTGTGGGGTATATGGGAGCCTCTTCCATTTTTTAATTTAACATTTTTTGTGATCTATGTATCTTCAAAAGTACAAAACTAAAGCACATGTTGCTCTTTCAGAGCACTAATTGTAAACCAGTTTGTTCATATTGATTGTAGTGAATAGCCATGCCATAGCAGGCAATTAGCATGCATATTGTCAGGATTTCAGAACTAAAACATATAGGGCAGTGGACTTGGCCCAGTGGTTAGGGCGTCTGTCTACCACATGGGAGGTCCACGGTTCAAACCCTGGGCCTCCTTGACCTGCATGGAGCTGGCCCATGTGCAGTCCTGGTGTGCACAAGGAATGCCTTGCCATGCAGGGGTGTCCCCACATAGGAGAGCCCCACATGCAAGGAGTGCACCCCATAAGGAGAGCCACCCAGTGCAAAAGAAAGTGCAGCTTGCCCAGGAATGGTGCCGCACACATGGAGAGCTGACACAACAAGATGACACAACAAAAAGAAACACAGATTCCTGTGCCACTGGACAAAGAAGATGCAGCAAACAGACACAGAGAACAGACAACCAGAGTGGGGGGGGGGAGGGGAGAGATAAAAAATAAACTAAAACATATAAGCTTTTGGCTGAGCACCAGCTGAAAAAATGGTGGTCCCATTGCTTGTAAGAGAAAGTCCATTGCAGTCAATTAATCATGTGTGCATCCTTTTTACCAGCTATAGGACTGGCTTAAGGTGGTTTCCTTTGTTCCTGCTTAACTTTGGACTGGGAGACTGAGGCAGTAGTCTGCTGGGTTACATTAATTAATATTTTCTTCCTCCCTGCTTTTCAGTATCTTTATGTGAAAACTAAACTGATCCCTGTCTCTTACACAGTGTCACTCAATGGGAATCCCAGGGTTTACTGGTGGATGAGCCTCCAGAAATGTTTTAAAGTCCCACTCCATTGACCTGGACAAGATATAACTTAGGAGAGAGGCCCATGGAGGTCTTTCCTGGCACCAAACCCTGAGAGATTTGAAGCCAGGAAAGTGTTGGATTACTCTATGTTCTTGGCTATGAATTTAATAACTTGCAGTTTAGTTTATGTAGTAAAAAGAATTTATTGGAAAATGGGGGAAAGGAACAGAACTTGCTGAGAAATGGAAGAGAAGGATGGAAATATACACTGTGATTTATTACAGGCTCCTCTAGGCAGACAGAGAGAGCTTTGGCTTTTGTGGTCACCCTTTAATCTATTAATTATTCTTTCCCTTGTTAATGGTAAGGGGAGGGTTCCAGCTGTTATTGGTTACCCCTCCAATGGGGTATCCAGTTTTCCTTAGGGAAATGGCATAAGCACTTAGCAGGCAGGAGGCTTTTGCTGGTGTGTCTCCTAATCAGTAGCTGTGACCGCTAGAATCTAGTTGTGTTAGTGACCTTTCTGAGGAAAAAAAAACGTGCAAAGAGCTGCAATTGTCTTAGGGGATTGTGAGTTCAGGAGGGGTGAGCATTAGCGCTCAGTAGCCATGGGGGCTACCGGCTACAAGGGCCTACAGGGAGTGACAACAAAATGCCACCATGCTGCTCTTCTACCCGAGTGGAGCTGCCATGACTTCCTTGCAATACCTGTCCTACCTCCTCAGGGCAGTGCTTCTGACTGAGCTCCACAGGGGAGAGGGAGGGAGGAAGAGGGAGGGCGTACATACATGTATGCACAGGTGTGGCAGCTGCAGGGGAAAAAGGGAGTTTGAAGGGAGGCAGGCAACGGCGTGCTGAGGCCTTGATGACTGCTGGAAGGCGGGGCCACAGGTCCTGCCGGGGAGCCGCCGCCATGTTGCTCCTCCGCCCTGTCTGAGGAACGGGCTGAGGAGGAGGGTTGGAGCGGCCACGCGTTGGCTACGAATCCTGCCACTGTCCAGGCTGGGAATGGTTCCCTCCACACCAACACACACCTGGAGGGATAAATCCAGAGCAGGTGGTCCTACACCTCCTTCCACCACCTTGGACGTGGTGCCCCTTCTTCAACCTCTTCTCACTACTTTCCTTTCAGCTCTAGTACGGCTGGGACTCAGGGCAAGGGCAGTTGGCAGAAGATAGGCAGAGCATGTATGGGAGGGGTCACAGCCCGCTGGAGGGCCTGGGGCTTGAGGCGGAGGTGCAGACCAATGAGGAGCTTGGGCATCCTGCAGGTTATGACTGGCTGGGAGCTTGTAACCACAGTGTCTATTGGTGGATTGAAGGCTGGGTGCCCGCTGAGCCAATGTGAGGGGGGCGCGGAGTGAGCTTTAGAGCCCAGTGGCTGCAGGGGCTGCTGGGTCCTGGGACTGCCGCAAATGATGAGAAGGGAAGTGACAGACATGCTGCCTTTCTGCCCTGACTGGAAAAAGGCTGAGGAGGGACAGAACTGCTGCCGCTTCTGCTGCAGTACCTTCCGTGATGGACATCAGCCCAAGGTGGGTCACCAGGTCTCTCACTTCACAGAGGGCACCCTCCCTGTCTCCTCTTGTCCTTAGCACCAGGCTGCTCCCTGACTTCCCCTCCTCGGGGCTGGCTTCAGCATCAGGTCCCTCAGGCAAGGCCTGTCTGAGGGAGAGAGGAAGAGGTTTATGTGCTTGGGGGCAGTTTTCGGTAACGATGGGAATTCTAGGCAGGCGGGCTGTGGGGCTGCAGCTTCTGTCAGGAAGCCACCGCCATGTTGTCCTTCCTTCCTGGCTGAGGGAATGGGCTGATGAGGACCAACACAGCTGCTCTTGTTTCACTGGCAATTCCCGCCTCCCCATGCATACTCCAACATCCCAGAGTCAGCTCCTCTGCTCTTTCTGACACCCATTTCCATACCTACAAATATACTCAGAATCCAGATGTGTCTAACTGGCTCCAAGCCTCAGCTTGTATTAGGTTATCATATCACTTGTGCAGATAGTGCATAGTGCAGAGTATTCAATTTTCCTCATTTTCCCCCCCATTTTTTATTATGGAAGTTTTGAGCTTACAAAACAATCATGCATAACGTGCAGAATTCCCATATATCACCCCTCAACCAAAATCTTACATTGTTGTGGAATATTTGTTACAGATTATGAAAAAATATAGTATTACCACCATGGTCCATTGCATATATTTGGTGTATTTTTTCCATATGCCCCCCTATTAGTAATACTAAGTATGAGTATTGTACATCTGTGATACTTCATGAGAGAACACTCTTCTATTTGCACTGTTAGCCACAGTCCATCTTCCACCACATGGCTCACTGTGTTATAGAGTCCCATGCTTTTTACATTCTATTCAAAGTGTATACTCAGTGGCTCTCACTTTCTTCACAGAGTTGTGCAGTCCTTGTCAACTAAACCTTTGAATGTTTTCGTTAGTCCTTTGTCAATTTTTTAAAAATTTAAATTTTATTCTGTTAACATATGTACTGCATAAAATTCAAATGAAGAAACACCAGTTTTTATTTACAAAACTCAAAGCATAATAATAATGAGTGCAAAGTTTTGTGACAAAGTTTTCATAAGGAGAAGAATGAATAACACCATTTTGCTTCACTGAGCTTATGGGTGAGTGTTCCCTATCTTCAAAATTGATTGCTAATCTATATCTGTGAATACTGATTGTGTGCATGAGAGCAATAAAAGTTCATGTGGCACTATCATTCTTTAACACATGTGAGCTTCAAATATTTCCATCAAATACCAGCTGATGAATAATACATTTTTAAAAAGCTGTGGGTATTAAAGGGCTTATATTTCCACTAGCTACACGAATTTTTCTACATAAGCCTTTTCCTGCTCCACACACATTTTTACCACCATAACCCAGGTAAAGAGATTCCACTTCAAGTTATACCAAGTTAGCTTTTTATCCATAACTTTGAAAATACTCTTACCTGTATTTAAGTAAATCTATGCAGAGTATGCATAGAGGGTGATTTTCCATCACTTCCAACTCAGCAATGAGACCCTGAATCCTTGCTTTAAAACCACAGCTGAACAGTCTGGGCTCCACAGGAGCCAAGGGAAATAAGTTACAATCCTTTGCCTTGTCTTTTTTCTCTTCTGTTTTAACCATTTGTAAGTGTATAACTCCTTGTTGTGCTGTTATCACCTCCCTCAATTACCAAGCTTTTTCATCACACAAAATAGAAACTCCTTACTTCCCATCATCCACCCCCAAGCCCCTGGTAACTTGTAATCTACTTTTTCCTCAGTGAACTTCATTATTCTACACATCTCATATAAGAGCAATTCTCTAATATTTTTGAATCTTGATTATTTCACTTAACATAATGGTTTTTTAATGCAAATGAAGAATTATTCTGTAACATTTTTCTCTATCCATATCATTTTAAAAATCAGCTATACAGGTGTATAATAATACAGTATATTTGTATTTATATTTTGTAAAAACTGTCTTATATAGGCAATGTCACTCATATTTGTGTTTGACATGAAGTTTTACTATCATGTGCAGTCCCATGTTACAGTTTCTAGCTTTCCTTTTAGTGATATCCATGACCTTAGACATTCCCTTTCCACCACTGTCCTAACCATACACTAGCACTACTAGTTTCAAACACCATGATATCCTTTCCCCATCTCTATTCATTACCAAAGATTTACAAAAAACTGTTTACCAATTATGCACAGGTTAAACCTCAGCTTTCCATTCTCTAACCTCAGTCTTTTTTATGGTGACTTATATTATAATTATTAACTACATGACTTTACAAAATATATTTAATTCTTAATACAATTAGCATAAAGTTTCATGATTCACTCATGTTTCAGTTCTCATTGTAACTACTTTTTTTACAGCTGCATATTTTTCTATTATATCTATATGCCATTTTGTTTATTCATCAGGTTATGGGCATTTGAGTTGCTTCCACCTTTGGCTTGTGCTAACAGTGATGCTAAAAACATTCCTGGACAAGATTAGCTTCTCACTGTATAAGCACATTTATGGAAATGATTATGGAATACATGACACAGTTACGGTAGAGAGTACAAAAAACAAAATGGATGTCTATATATGCCCATTTTATTGCATATTAAGAATATGAGTTTGTCAGTCAAATATTTGGTCTCTACAACAGACCAATGTTCTAAATGGTGTTATCTGCAACATTAAATGGAAAAAATCACATAAAACACAAGATGTTTTAAGATAAATGAACATTTTGTATTTTAATGAGTAATTAATGCTGTTGTCCTAAAATAAACTGTCATGATATTTCCAGCAATTTTGTATGGTAGATAACTTTCTGTTGTATGATTTTGTCATTGTGATGTCATTGTGATAACAAAATCTCTAATACATCTGCTCACACCAGTTTTAGCAAATCTTTCAAATATTTCACACAGCATTAAAAATTATGGGACTATTAATGTCCTTGTTGGAGGGAGTTTAGAGTTTGTTTAGCCTTGTAGGAGAAATCTTGGGTCACTTCCTGTAACAGTTTTCAACCTTAATAATATGCTTGTGATAACATTTCTGAAATGTTTTCAGACATAAGCTTTATTAAATTAATAAATAAGCCATATATCACTAACAAAAAAGTTAGAGGATATTTACAAAAATAGTACAAAACCCATACAGAGAATCCTACATAGCCCTATCCAACTTTGCCACATTTTCCACATCATTATGTATCATCTATCTATCTACCTATCTATCTATCTATCTATCTATCTATCTATCTATCTATCTATCATCTATCTACCTACCTAACTACCTACCTACCTATCTTCTATTTACCCATTATATCCATCCATCCATTTTATGGTCACTTAACTGAAGGGTATATATACCATGCTCCTTGAGCACTCAATACTTCAATGTACATTTCCTAGGAAGAAGGATATTCACTTATGCAACCACCTTAAATAATAGCTAAGTTCATAAATTTAGCACTGATATAAAGTTCACAGTTTATGTTCTATTTTTTCTTATGTACCAATAATGTTCCTTTGATTCTTTTTCCTCCCTTGCTAGATACCCCATCCAACATCCAAGATCATGTATTATATTTAATTGTCATTGTCTCTTTATTTGTACTTTTTATTCTTTTAACTGTGAGAATATATCATAAACTTTCCATCCCAACCACTCCCAAGCATGCAATTCAATGGGATTAATCACATTCACAATATTTCAATATCCTTACTCAATTCCATTAGTAATCCTCCCCAAACAGAATCCCTACACTCTTGGTGCCCTGTTTTCTCTTAGGAGGTTTTATGGTGAGAGATTAACTCAGAAGTGATGATGCCTGAATAGTGGAAATGGGAGAGGGAGGGAAATGTAAATAAATCTATAAATGTAAATGTAAATCAAGGTGGAGTCTCCAGGTCCAGATGCCTGGGCAGGAAGTGAGGAATTAGGCAGAGTCATGGATGACTTCAGTTTCTTGTCCTCCCTAAGATAGAGAGCAGAGAAAGAGGAGGCTGTGTTGGAGACAGAATAGAGGCAGAGAAGGAGTCCTGTTTTGCTATATATTTTTTCTTTAGATTAAAATGAAAGGAAAGATCTTACTGGAAAGCAGAAAATGGAAAGTACATACTAGCTAAAATTCTATTAATCCTTATATGACTTTTTAAATTGATATAAATTCAAACATTTAGTTTGTGATTAAATGTGGGGCTTAATGTAGATGGAAATATTATTTTGTTCTTGATTCTGGTTCTCCTCTTGTATCTCCAACTACACAAAGTTTCAGTCTTCTTCTTGAGCTCATCTCTTCCCTTTCCTGCTACCACCACACATTATTTTTTTGTTTTCATTAAGTATTTTGTTTTAGAACAGTTTTAAAATTACAGAAAGTTGTAAGGATAATCCATAGAATTCCCCTACTTTAATAGATATTTAACATCTTACATTTAAACAGTACTATCGTGAACAAATATTGCCATGCTATTTTGAACCAAATTCCATACTTTATTTGCATTCCCTTCATCTTAATAAACTTTTCCTATCTCAGAATTCCATCCAAGGTACATTACTTTTTTGTTTGTTTTATTAGAGAGCTTGTGAGCTTATAAAACAATATGCATAATGTACAGAATTCCCATATGTCACCTCTCAACTGGCACCTTATATTTGTTACAGATTATGAAAGGACACGATCAGACTATGACAACTAACTATAGTCCATAGTGTACACTTGGTATATTTTTCCATGCAGTCTCTATTAATGCTATGTATTAGTATTGTGCATTTGTTCCGGTACATGAGAGAACACTCTCCTATTTGTACTGTTAACCACATGGTTCACTGTGTTATACAGTTCCATGTACAACACATTCTATCCAAAGTGTACACTCAGTGACTCTCACTTTCATCACAGAATTGTACAGTCATTCCCTCAATAAAGCTAACATTTTCTTTAGTCCCAAAGAAAAAAATACCATATTTTGATCCTTAGCATTGATATAGTACCTTCTTTGACATTGATCCAAGAGTATCATAAAATTGCTTTTAACTATAGTCCATAAGTTACTGTGACTGAAAGGGGTGTCTAGTCATGGAAATGTTGATTGAAACAAAGCTAAAGAGTAATCTAGGGCCTGAATAACATAGTGAACCCAGAGGTTAATGAGAATAGTGGTTAATAATACAAATATAAGAATGCTCTTCTATGAACTACCACAAATAATGTCACTATTACATGATGCTAAGAATAGAGTGATGCATGTGAAAAATATAATTAATGTAATTTCTTACAGTTTTTAAGTTGGGATGTTTGGCTTTTTGTTGAGATTTAGTAATACCTTAAATGTTCTGTATATCATACTCTTAACAAAAATACATTCCAAATATTTTCTTCCATTCTGTACATTTTATTTTCATTTTATTGATAATGTCCTTTGACTCTCAGAAGTTGTGTTTCATGGGTCCCCAGCAGATGCACAGATGCTCTTGCATGAGGTGGCACCCTGCAGGCACACCAGAGGCCTGTGTACCCCCAGCAGCCTTCCACTCAGGTTCAGAGCCTCAATGCACATGTGACTTTGGGCTGCAGGTGGGGGAGAGGTAGTGCCAAGGATCCATGCATGTCCCAGCAGCACACAGGCACAGGGGCTACCAGGGTGCCACCCACCACTCACCCTGCTCCTGATGCAGTCCTGCAAGGCCATGGTGGGGGCCCCATGCATGGCATGGGTGGTGAAGATGAGGCAGAGTCACTGGCCATCTGGGCCCACTGGGCAGAGAGGGCATGGCCATCTTGGAGGAGCAGGAGGAGGAGCCAGCCCCAGCAGGAGGAGCAGGAGGCCCTGGTGGGTGTGGGGGTGGCAGCAGAGGTGGCATGGCCATCTTGGAGGAGCAGGAGGTCCCAGCAGGGGGAAGCAGTGGTGGCAGCAGTGTGGTACAGCAAGATGTGTACCTTTGAGGGCTGTGGCAAGACCAGAGCCAGGTGGCCAAGCAGCACAAGCTGTGGATGTCAAGAAGCACCATGACAAGATGCACAAGGACAGGTACAAGGGGAAGAGCAACTAGGCCCTGGGCAGTGGCAGTGTGGTGGCATCAGGCTGGAGATGTGGCTGGGGCAGGGAGGGAATCTCAGGCTGGGTGACAGCACACCTGCCATTTGAGAGCACGGGGGCAGGACTGGGAGGACAGGTAGGCAGTGAGGACTGTGTGATCACACAACAGCAGTAGAGACACTTCCCCTTGGTGGAGCTAAGGTTTGGAGAAGGCCATCACTCCCTACTTTCAGCGTTCTGTCCTCAGTATCCCATTCTCAATACTTATTACCTACATCCTATTACCCTACTCTCAATACCCCCCCTTTTTTTTTTGAGTACTCCTAGAGGGAAAAAATGGAATGGCTGTGGATTGTTTGGGATTGTTTAAGTTAAACTGTGATGAAGGGAAGGCAGTGTCTGGAGCTGGGCTTCAGCCTGTGGATCCCTGCCCTTCCCTTGCTGCCTTTTGCTCTTGCACAGATGGTCAGTCTGCTCTTCAACTTCATCTGTGACATAGACACACCTGCTAAATGACGTTGCAGTGAAAGAAGTGAGATATACCATTCTGAATGCTTATCAGTGTTCAGTAGGTAGTAAAATTCATTAAGCCTTTAAAAAAAGAAGGTATATTTGATCAAGTCCAGTTTAGCTATTTTTTTCATTTTCTGTTTGTGTGCATTGTTGTAAAATACAAAATCAGTGCTTACTTCAAGGTGCTAAAGTTAGTTATCTCTTTTATTTTAAGAGTTGTATGGTATTAGCTCTTATATTTAGATCTTTGATCTATTTTGAATTAATTTTTCCATATAATGATAAGGGGGTATTCACATTCATTCTTTTCATATGGATTTCTTGTAGTCCCAGTACCATATTTTGAAGAGATTATTTATTGTTTCCCCATTGAACAAACTTGGGCATTTGTCAAAAATTAACTGCCCATAGATGTGTGGATTTTAGGCTGGACTTTAAATTCTAGTCCATTGGTATATTTGTTCATATGCCAGTACCACACAGTGTTTATTCCTGTAGCTTCATAGCAAGCTTTGTAATCAGCGAGTCTGATTCCTTTAGATTTTTCCTTATTTCAAGTTTGTTTTGCTTATGCAATACCTCTTAGAGTGCCTATGAATTTGACAATCATCTTTAGCATTTTTGCAAATGCTACTGGAATTTTGATAGGGATTGCATTGAACTTGTAGATTCTTTTGACAATATTGATATATTAATAGTGTTGTCTTTCAATTCATGAACACTGGATGTATACCCAGTTTGTTTAGGTCTTTAATAATTTCTTTCAGCAATGCTTTGTATTTCAGTATCTCAAGATATTTCATTAGTCCCTTGAGATTTCTTCTTCAACTCTTTAGATGTTTAGTAATATACTGTTTGATCTCTACATGTTTGTAAATTTTCCAGTTTTCCCCTGCTACTGATTTTTGAGAAGATCCTTTGTATGATTCCAATATTTTAAATATTAGTTTCATTTTATACATGGTCTAATATATGGCATACCCTGGAAAAATTTCCATATGTATTGTACACATGTACTCTGATGTTATTGGTTGTATATATGGCAGATTACTTATCACCATTATATCTTTGTTGATTGGGCCTTTTATTAATGTAAAAATTTTTATACCTGAAGACTCTATTTCTGAAAATAATATAGCTTCTGGGGCTTCTTGTGATTACCATTCTCATGGAAATAATTTTTCTCCTTATTTTTCATTTACATCTTTTTGAGATTGTACCTAAAGTAGACCACATTTAGCAGGATCAGGTTTTTCATCCAGTCTATCAATCTCTTTCTTTTAAAAGGGGAGTTTAATCCTTTGACAGTTAAGACAATAGAAGAAGGAAGAAAATATATTTTCAATTTTGCTATTTGATTTCTGCATGTCATGTATGTTTATTGTTCCTCAGTGATGGCTGTAATGCTGTGTTTTTTTTCCTTTTTGTGGCTTTCTGCTCTGTACTATTTGGATTTCCTTCCCTTTTCTTCTTTATATTTTTATGTTATTATTGGTTACCTTTGTATTTAACAATAACTGCTTAAAATAAAAAACCTAGTTAGACTAGTACCAACCTCATCTCAGTAATAAACAGTCTATCCCCACAATACTCCACCTCTTTTTTTGTGTTCTTACTGTCTTAGATTACATCTTTGTATGTTGCATGCCTGTTAACATAGACTTTAAACAATTTTTATATCTCTAAGTTATGTATTTTGGGGCACTATTTTTAAATGCATAAATGTTTATTTCATCCTGTTTTACTGTGCCTTTCATTAATAGGTAGCCTCCTGTTTTGTCTTGTAACTGATTTTGGTTTTTAATTGTTTTTTGGAGAAGTTGATGGTTTAGAGCATACTCATCCAAAAAATAAAGGATTCCCATGTACCTCTGTTATTATCACCTTGCATTAGTATGAAATATTTCTTACAATTGATGATATCATATTCGTATAATTGTACTATTAACTGTAGTCCATGGTTTAAGTTAGTATTAACAATGTAGTGTAGATCTATGTATGTGTGTACTCTGTTTTGTAAGACATTTGAATTAGTCAATTTTGTCCAATATTGTTATATCCACTTGTGTTCTCATTTGGCTAATAACTGTGTGGAAATATTTTTGCATCCTTTCACTACATTCTTTGCTTGAGTAAATTCAATTACTGTACTTTTGCAGCTCCAAATTTCTCTTCTTTTATAATTTCTATCTCTAGTTTATTCTGTGAGTTTTTTGTTTTCCTGCTTTCCTTTATTTCTTTCCATATGGATTCATTTAAGTTATGTATATTTTTAAGATAAGTCATTTAACATCTTAAACAAATTGCTCTATTTTATGAGCTTCCTCAGGAATGTTTTCTTGCAAACATTTTTTTTCTGTGAGTGGGTTATAGTTTCCCTTTTTGTTGGTCTTGTAACTTTTTGTTGATTCCTGGACATAAAAAGATAACAGGAATAAAAAGCCCTGTTTCAAGACATCTCTGCCAGTTTCACCTGAGGGGTGTGGAACAATGGCTGCCCTTAGTTCTGGTTCCTCAGTGGTCTCAAAAGCAGTGAGTAGCAATCAGACAATGTGCTAGCTTACTTAGAAAGAATTGTTTCTTAATGTGCATCCTGACACCAGTGAATTCAACCTCAAACCTGGGTCACAGTCTCATCTCTGTAAGAAATCTTACTAGGATTGTCTTAGTAATGGTATCATGCATTTTTTAGTAGATATTTTTAAAGTTATTTATCTCCCCTTCCTCCCCAACCCCCCCACATTGTCTGCTTTCTGTGTCCACTCACCGTGTGTTCTTCTGTGACTGCTTCTAGCCTTAGCAGCAGCACCGGGAATCTGTGTTTCTTTTTGTTGCATTATCTTGTTGTGTCAGCCCTCTGTGTGTGGTGACATTCCTGGGCAGGCTGTACTTCCTTTCACACTGGGCGGCTCTCCTTGCAGGGTGCACTCCTTGTGCATGGGGCTCCCCTACACAGGGGACACCCCTGCGTGGCACAGCACTCCTTGCATGCATCCGCACTGTGCATGGGCCAGCTCCACACGGGCCAAGGAGGCCTAGAGTTTGAACCGCAGACCTCCCATGTGGTAGGCAGATGCCCTATCCATTAGGCCAAGCCCACTTCCTGGTATCATGCATTATTATTGCTCTTCATTTGTGGTCAATGTTATTAAACACTGTTGAGTTTCTGTGTCTGTGACATTTTTACCCTTTATTAACAATGATGTCAGAGTTTCCTCCCCACACATACAGCCTTTTCATTGTCTCCCAAAGCCATGCTCAATGTCACTTCATGTCAGGAGCCTCCAGCCATCCCTGCAAGACCTTGCTCACACTTGTACCTGGCAGTTTATGCCTCCCCCAAAACTAAGTTAAGTCTCCATTTGGAGACCAGGAATTGCTGGTGATGGCCTGCAGGGCCATGAGGGGAGGCTTGTTGTCCCACCCAGTTTACCCTTTGATGCCTTTTTGGGTGAACATCAACCAAATTCTCCAAATTCACTGCAGGGGACAGATCAGAGCCAGCTTGCTTCAGGGCTCTGAGCAGTAGATTCACTTTACCTGACACAGGAGCCTCCTTTCTACCCTTTGCTGAGGCTTCAGACAGTGGTCCAAGGTGCACATCCACACCACCCAGCCAGCATCTGCCAGGACCAGCCATCTGTTTGGAGGCCTCATGAGGCAGCCCCCAGATGGTCTAAGTTTCTGGAAGATGGTCCGACAGCCAAAACCAAGTCAGCTTGCTAGGGAGTTCCCAGGGTCTTTGCCCTGAGCAGCAGCTGTCAGTGGTGGGACAGGGATTCCAAGGGTAACATGAAAAATTTCTCCCAGGCCCTCTTCAATGGCTGGAATGTTGTCCTGCTGGACCCTTCAGGCTGATATGGCCTGGGGAAAAACAGCTGTCTCTCTCTGCCCTGGCCAAGAAAAGTCTCATAGTTCATGTGCCCTTACAGCATTTCAGGCCAATTTTCCAGTTCCAACTGTCAGATTGCTTATTGTCTTGGAAGTCAATAGGACATTCTAAATGATGTTTTTCCATAGATGTCTGGGTGGCAGTAGCTGAGCGTTTATATTGTCAAGGTTGTGGACTACTCAGGAGATTCCAGTGTGCACCTTCAGCGTTAGATTGAGGGTTAAGTTTTGAGAGACATTGAAGTTTAAGTTTATAGTTAGAGAGGTAAGGACAAAGTTGTGGTTAGGGTGATGGTTAGAAATAGTTTTCCTCAAAATCTCCTCTGGAGGTACCTGTTCAGATATGAACCTGTGTCTTGAAATTGTTCCTGTGACACTGGTACAGGTCTGTGGGCTTTGGGCAAGGTCTATACAACATATCATTTCACTTGGAAATCCACAGTGGAGCAGCCAGGAATTTTCAGTCACACTTCTAATGCCATTTCCTTCCAGAGAGGTGGGATTTCTTGTGACAGGATAATCCAAAATCCTTTTCAGTGCTCTTTTGTTATCTGAGGGCATGTGATTGCTCATAACATTTCTAATATTCACATTTTATGATGGAAACAGCTGGACTCTGACTTCTGGGCTCAGAGATGGCACCGCAGGTCTGGCCTGGATATTGGTTGATGCTCCTTGGTTGTATGACAGTTCTGAAAAATGTTCAATCCTCTTATGGTGTCATTCTCATGCCAGCACTCATGGAATTCCAAGAGTGATCCAGTTTTGCTTGAGGGTAATCTGTGGCATAACTAGGTGGATTAACATCCTGAAAGTCCCACTCGAGTCACCTAGACAAAGCACAGGTAATGGAAGAGGCTGGTGGAGGTCTTTTCTGCAGCCTTCCTCTCTAAGATTGTCAAAAAACCCTTAGGGAGCTGGCAACAGCCCTTGCTGGGCAGGGAGGCCTTTGCTGGGAGTGTCTCATGATCATTAGCTGTTCCTGACAGAAATTAGTGGCTTTAGTGCCCTTCTGAAAAAACATTCAAAGTCTCCCTTCAGCTCCTGGGGTCTCAATGAACTTGTCCTAAAGAGGAACACACCTAAACTTTGTGTGTAAGGGGTTTTCAGGTTGGAGATATTGTCCCAAGTTACCTTCCTCAGGCCACTGGGCTGCAGTGGTCTCTTCTGCACCAGGTGTGGAGGCCATACACCCTGACTGTCCAGAATGGGAACTGTCCCCTATACACCTGCACACACCTGGATGGGTAAATTCAGGGCAGGTGGTCATGTACAACCTTGGCAAGGTCCTCCTGGGATACATCCACTGCCTCAGAGGCAGCATCTCCTCTTTGTCCTCTTGTCAGCCCTGCTTTTCCATCCTATAGGTCTGCCCATCAGTCTTCCAGGCTCCTGTGGCCACTTTCTCCAGATAAATGCTATAGTTTCTTCCATTAATAGTCACAATTGTTCTTAGTAGAATACCAGTAAGTTCACTCTAATCCATATTTTATTCATCCATCCTGTGTACCCTGGGTTGGTGATGTCCACTCAACCTCTATGTTGAGAGAGGGTTTAGATCCCACATGGTTGATGGATGTGAATCTCCTGCTTATAGTTGTAGGCACTCTTGGTTCCCTGGTATGGTGGTTGACAATCTTCATTTCCCTGTTAGCTGACCTGTGTAAGTCCCACAAAATGAAGAGTAGGAATTGCAACTCTGCTGAGGCTCAGGGCCCAGCTGGCATATGGCAAGTCCAGAGATTCAAGTCTCCTGGGTATACACCAACCCCAGTGCCAACTACAGGCTCAGTAAAAGTGACAGAAGTGGCATGTGTAGAAAGGTCTCACCTAAGTCCAACTCCACACTCAGGAACACAAATTCCAAAGTAGGGCCCACTGGCAAGGCACTGAACTCCAGAGCCAACTGCCTAAACCATAGAACCTGTGTGTCTCCATAACCCTCAGGAGAACCAGTACCTGGGGTTTTATCTGCTTTGGCTATCTCTGGGATCCTGCTAAGTCATGCATAAGCACAACCCCTCTGATGACCTTCTGACTTTTTTGAAGGCTCTTTACCATCTAAACTCATTTGTCTTTACCATTTCCCCCTTTTATTCAAGGTCTTTTTCTAGTTGCATCACCAGTTAGTGACTGGTAATAATCCTTCAGGGCAAGGGATGCTCATCACTGCGAGTCATGTCCCATGGGGGGGGGGGGTAAGGTAATATGTTTACATGCTGAATTTGGCTTAGACAGTGGTCAAATTTCAGCAACATGGAGGTTCTCAGGAGGTAACTCTTAGGCACCCTGCAGCTCTGGGCCTGGTTCAAATTTCAGGTGCACAGGTTCATAAGCATAGTCTTCAGTATCAAGGGCTCATCATTGGAGCATTCTTCTTCACTGGTCTTTGCCCTTGCACATGGAGGTTGTTGCTGTTTCATTGGGGAATGTGACACATTTCCCTGGCTAGGAACTCAGCACTCCCTCAGTTGTCATTTGTAACAGTAACTACTATGAATATACCCAAAATATATCCAAACATTTTATGTACCCTATATACATGCCCTGGAGAACTCCCTCCCAACCTTGTGTCCCCCATCAATAACACCCCACACCAGAGTTCCTCCTCTGCCATAGCTGGACCCCTCTGTGGTCCAAAACATCTTCAAAAATGAACCCTAATATATTGCCAAATTCAATTAATATGAAAATGAAGTAGTAGTGATAGGTTTAAAGATTAGTAGTAGATTGCATACTATTTTAGAAATACTAAAATAGAGTAAAAATAAATTGGGGTATTAAAAAGTGCAAAATATCATAAAACTTTGTTTTGACATTTTGCCTTTCATCACTCTAATAGGTGTTGCCATGTATGTACAGTGGCAAGGCTGTTTCTTTCACTTCTTCCTCAGTGTCTACATCCTTTCTTTTTTTCCCTAATTTTTAATTTTGTCTTCAAAAATGTTTTAGATCATGTTAAAGTCCCATAAAATATAGGGGACTCCCATATATCCAATATCAAACCCTTTTCACCCATAAAATCCCATAAAATATGGGGGACTCCCATATATCCAACATCAAACCCTTTTCACCCTTCCCCAGCAATGATCTTTTTACATGTTCATGTTATAGTTGCTGCAGCTGATGTAAAGGTATTGAAACATAGCTATCAAACACGGTTTCATTTTGGATTACATTATGGTTTATATTTTAGACAGTACAATTTTTCTAATCTTTTATTTTTTATTTTCATTTTTTCAAGATTTTTATTTCTCCACCCCTCTCCCCCAGTTGTCTGCTCTGTGTCCATTTGCTGTGTGTTCTTCTGTGTCTGCTTGTATTCTTGTCACCAGCACTGGGAATCTGTGTTTCTTTATGTTGCATCATCTTGCTGCATCAGCTCTCCATGTGTGCTGTGCCACTCATGGGCAAGCTGCACTTTGTTTCATGAGGGACAGCTCTTCTTGCAGGGTGCATTCATTGTGCATGGGTCTTCCCTACATGGGGGACACCCCTGTGTGGCATGGCACTCCTTGTGTGCATCAGTGCTGCATGTGGGCCATCTCACCACATGGGTCAGAAGGTGCAGGATTCGAACCCTGGACATCCCATGTGGTAGACAGATGCTCTATCAGGTGAGCCAAATCCACTTCCCAAATTTTCTAAAATTTTACTTACCTTATGTTTTACATTATGATTTACATTTTAGCCTATAGACTTTTATACATTTTTGGTGTAATTTAACATGTCTTATATCCGTCATTGCATGAGCTTATGGAACACTTCCATTGACCCCCAGTTACCCTGCTTCCATCTACTCTAGTCCTCTCTCTCCCTCCCCTCAGGACGCATACTCACTGTTTGAAGGACCAGATTCATGGATACTTACCATAATGCTGAGGGCTTGATATACTAGACTGTCCTCCCCCATTGGGAGCCACCAATTCTCTTGAGAGACACAATTCCATCTATTTCAGAAGATCAGGCCTCCCCAGGATGTGGGCACACCTTCCCACTTATTGTATGAGTTTCCATCCAATGATATAACACACTATAACACTATGAGAAGATGAGCATTCACACACTCCCTAGAAGCCTGCCCCTGTACCAGATGCCCCACCTTAAGGAACTTAACCAGATAATTCTTCTTTATTAAATTTTCTAAAGAGTTTTCTCAACATTATAGTTTAAACCACATACCCAACAATCTCCCATGTTCAATTGTTCCCCCAGCCCTCCTCCTGATTCCTTAGGCCATCTGACCCATCCTCCCACCCGAGACCCCCTCAGACCTGCAAAGACCCACCCAATATTTTCCCTATGCCCCATCTTATCCCTTCCTTGTACAACTGCTTAACCTCCACTTTATCATAGATTTCACTCATGTAGACATCAGTGCACAATCTTCCTCCCCCTGCAATTTCCTGTAAGCCTATCATCCAGTTTCTAGCTCTCTGAGACAGCTTGGTTTGATTATTTCATATCAGAAAGGTCATGTAGTATTTGTACTTCAATGCATGGCTTGCTTCACTATACATAAGGGCCTCAAGATTCATCCATGCTTTCCCATTTGTTTGTACTGTATTTCTTCTTATAGCTGAGTAGTATTCCATTGTATGTATAGACAACAGTTTGTTTATCCATTCATCTGTCGATGGGTTTTGGGTTGATTCCAAATTTTAGCAATAATGAAAAATGGCACTATGAACATTGGTGTGCATAGGTTTGTGTCCTTGTTTTCAGTTCTTCTGCATATATACCCAGTAGAGTGATTGCTGGGTCATATGGCAAATCTACAGGTAGTTTTTTGAGAAACTGCCAAACTGTTCTCCAGAATGGCCGGATTCTACTGCATTCCCAATAACACTGGATGAGTGTTCCCATTCCTCCTCATCCCCTCAAACACGTGTAGTCTTCTATTTTTTGATAGCTGCCAGTCTGATGGGAGTAACATGGTATCTCCTAGAAATTTTGATTTACATTTCCCTAATATCTAGTGATTTTGAGGATCTTTTCATGTGCTTTTTGGCCATTTGAATTTCTTCTTTGAGAAAGTGCCAGTTCAAATTTCTTGACCATTTTTTAAGTGGGTTGTGTGACTTTTATTTTATTTTGAACCCATAATTTCCAAGGGCTACATTTTTCACATCCTCAAAACCATTTTTTTCCCTAAAACCAGCATTAAAGCATGTGTGTAGTAGCACCTCATTTTTATTTTTGGTATCTTATGTGCATTTCTCTAATGGCTAATGATGTTGAGCATCTGTTTACATGCTTTTTGGGCATTTGTATATATTCTTGGCAGATATGTCTATTCAAGCCATTTTCCCATTTTTAAATGGGGCTGTTTGTCCTTTTGTTGAGTTATAGTAATTCTCTTTATGTTTTGTATATTACGCTATTAGCAGAAACAGAGTTTCCAAATATTTTCTGTCCCTTTTTAGGTTTACTTTTTTTAGGTTTTGGAAAAGTAGTATTGTAGTAAAGTAGTTAAGTAGAGCTCAGGGTTCAGATTTTGGGATTAGGTCCTCTTTCTGACTTCTGGAGACTCATACAATAAGTGGGCTTATATTTAAGTTTAGAGCCACTGCGGTCACCCCTCGGGCTGAAGTGTGGTTTGCTGGCCGACCGAGCAAACCGTCACAAGCCACCTTCTTGCTCTGTGATCCCCATGAGCTTGCCTAAGAGGGTCAAGAGTGCAAGGGGAGCAGAAAATGAACATGTGGTTGGGCTGTTGGGGAAAAGCAGGGTTGCAGACTTCTTCATGTCCTGTTGCTGGGCAGAGCTTGGATGCCTTGCTCAGGAGGGTGTGCTCCCACGCAGTGCTTTTCATCAGAGAGCTCTTCCCATCCTGGGAACACTGGACCCTTTTTTTTTTTTTTTTAATACAAAAGGATTTATTAAAAAACCAGTAAGACACTACTACATCATGACACTGTCACACTGGGCTTTTAACACAAGACTTGCTCTACAATACTGGGGAAGGGGCATAAAATAAATTGATTCTGAAGCATAGCAATTAAGAAATAAATCAATGAAAGCAAATTTCTTTTAATAGTACTCAGAGTTAAACTTCAGAGGGACCCAAGGTCATACTTCCATTTGGGGACTTGATAGAAAAATTTTAGTTTGAATTGCTATTAGCAAGGTGGCAGGAGCCACCCTCACATGAATCTTCAAATTGGAAAATACTGCTTCACCACCTGTTGGGGATAAGTTGCAAATGGAATAATTTAGTGTGGTTTGTAGCTATTTTGATGACCGCCTCACCTGGATACTTTCCCATAACCACTCTGCTGATCACCACCTCTTCCACGAGCTCTTCCTGCAAATCCTCCTCTAGATCCCTACTGTTGCTGTTGCTGATACTGTTCCTTTGACATGGCTACTTTTATTTCACATTTACTGAGACCAACATTATGGTATTTCTTTTCCATTATCTTCTCCACTGGTTCCTCTTCTTGAAAGGTAATAAAGCAGAATCCATGCCTCTTATTGGTCTTGTCCACGGGGGGCTCTATGATTTCCACCTTATGAAAAACCACCAAAGTACTTCCTTATTTTCTCTTCAGGTGTATCTGGAGAAAGGCCACCAACAAAATTTTTTTTAACAGGCTCTTTTGTTTTCATGGCTTTGGCCCTTTTAGGATCAATCACCTTCCCATTCAATTTATGTTCTTTCTGACTCTTTAAATAGCACAAAGCCAAAACCCCTTCATCACCCTGTGATAGGATCTAACTTCAGAGTACAGTCTACAACTTCCCCAAATTTGGAGAAGTAGTCCTTCAGATCTTTCTTTGTAGTGTCCCAGCTAAGGCCTCCTGTAAACATTTTCCCTTTATCCTCCTTGTTCTTACTGGCATCGATCTTTGCCCCCTCCGACTCGGCGCTGCCCCCTTCGGTGCCTCTGGCCACGGTTCCGCCCCCCGGTCCCAGCTTCGCTTCCTGCCAACGCTGCTGCCTCCTGCTCCACCACCACCATGGCTCCCTCCTGCTCACCTGCCGAGGCGCCTACCGCTGCCGTTACCACCGCCACTGCCCTGTCCCCGCCGAACTGCTCCTCCGACATCGTGCTACTGCCTGCACCGCCGCCACCGAGACTACACCCGCCACTGCCCTGAACTGAAACTAGCAGCAAAGTAATCCCCGCTGCTGCCGTGCACCCGCTCTACCTCGCGAGACACACAAGACAGAGAGGGAGCACGCGTGGCTGCAAAAGCTCCTGCGCCTCTCCCTGGCCTGTCCCCTCGCCTCCCACTCTCGTGTGGCATGCACTCCTGCTTTTTTTGGCTGCACTTAAAAAGAAAAAGAAGTAGTGGCAGCCCCTCTTGCTGCCTCCTCACTTTAATGGCGCCACTGTGGACCACCTAAAATGGCCAACTGAACCACTAGACCCTTTTGATGGAAGGTCTGGCCTTTTGGGAAGTTCTCTATGACTCATATCAATTCAACTGGCAATCTGCAGATGAGGTTCCAGGAAAATTCTGTCACAATTCTAAAGTCATGACCTTCCAGTCAGGTGGAATTTCCTATTAGAGTGCAACCCAAACCCCTTTTTTGTGGCACTCACCTGAGGGCATATGATGCCACCAAACATTTTCTAATGTTCATGTAGACTGATGGAAAATGCTTGAGTCTGGCTTTTTCTTCCCTGAGATGGACCATAGATCTTGTATGGATACTGGTTGTTGCTCCTTGGTTTTATGAACACCTTGGAAATTTTTCAAATCCTCTCGGTGTGTCATTCTCATGCTAACACACCGGGAGCCCAGGGCAAGTCATCCAGGTTTGCTTATGGGGACTTCTTGGGATTGCTAGGTGGATTAATTTTTGAAAGCTGTTCAATTCCTGATCCAGTCACCTGGACAAGACACAGGGAGGAGGCAATGCAGGTGGAGGCCTTTTCTGACACTAGCCTGCCGTAGATTTTCAGTGTGCCCTCAGGAACTGTCACCAACCCTTGGCAGGTGGGGAGGATTAGCTAGGAATGTATCCTGATTATTAGCTGTTCCTGAAAGAAAGTTGTGGTCTCAGGGCCCTTCTAGAAGTACATGAAATGACTCACTTCATCTCTGTGGAGCTCGATGAAACTTCTGTGAATGGGGATTGGGCCAGGTGCACATAAACTCTGCATGTAGGAGGTTGTCAGCATGGTGACAGTGCTCAGTGCACCTTTTTCAGGTCTCTGGGCTGCAAGTAGACCCTGTAGAAACTGGTGAGGAGGCCATGCTGCCCTGGATATCCAGGACTGGAGGAGATTCCTCCTCACCAGCACACACCTGGATGGGTAAATTGAGGGAAGGTGGTCCTACACAATGTTGGCAAGGCCCTCCTGGGCTGCATCTACCACTTCAGAGGCAATGACTCTCCTTCAACCTCTTCCCACAACTTCCCATCCATCTGCCCAGGCCTCCCTTGTTCTGGGGTCATTGGGAAGGATAGCCAGGGTGAAGTAGTCAAAGCATGAATGGGCATGGATGGAGCCCATTAGAAGGCCTGAGTCTTGGAGCAGAAAGTGTGAGCAGTGAGGAGCACAAGTCATTCTGCCACTGACCTACTGGGAGTTCATAACCACGGTGTCTATTGGTGGTCTGGGGGACAGGGAAGACTGCTGTGCCAACATGAGAGAGGTTTAGTGCCCAGTGCCTGCAGGTGCTGGTGGGTCTTCTGGCCACAGGGAATTATGGGAAGCCACTGTCATGCTGCCCTACTGCCCCTGAGTGCTAAAGGGCTGATTGGGACAGAGCTGCCCCAATGGCTGCTCCAGTATCTGCTCTGATGCGAGGTCAGCCCAAGGTGTGTCCCGAGGCCTCCTGCCTCATGGGGTGGGTCCTCCATACCTCTCCTTGTCCTATTGTATTCTTAGCCCCAGGCTGCTCCAGCCAGTCTGAAGGAGAGAGTTGGAAGTGTGATGCCCTGAGGAGGCAGGTTCCAGGAACATGGGACTTGGAGGCAGGTGGGCAGTGGTGACAAGTGAACAATGTGGATGTTGGGAAGGTAGGGCTGCAGCACCACCCTGGCAGGCACCCACCAAGGCTGAGGGACTTGACTGATGGGGAGAGATGGAGCTCCCCTTGTTTCACTGGCAATGGCCACCTGAGCATGCATATTTAATGCAAGGTGGGTCCCTCCAGCCTCCCTGCTTTGTCAATCAGAGCTCCATCCCTGACACCTCACATTCATCACCTCTGTGCATTCTCTCTGGCTACTTTCCTATCTTCCAATATACTCAGAATCCTGCTGCATCAAACTGGGTTCAAGCCTCAGCTCTTTTTAAGTTATCCCATCATTTGAATAGGTCATATATGGTGCCAAGTATTCAAATTTCTGCATTTTCAAAAAATATTATTTTGCCAGTATGTTCTACATAAAATTAAAACATGAATCACAACTTTTTATTGACAGAAACTCAAATCTAAAAACAATAGCTGAGTATAATCCTTTGTAGGACAGGTCTTATCATGACAGGAATAAATACTCACATTTCACTTAAGCCAGCTTCCGAGTCAGTGTTCTTTTTATTTTTTTTTAAGATTTTATTTATTTATTTATTTATTTCTCTCCCCTTACCGCTCCCCACCCTGGTTGTCTGTTCTCTGTGTCTATTTGCTGCATCTTCTTTGTCTGCTTCTGTTGTTGTCAGTGGCATGGGAATCTGTGTTTCTTTTGGCTGCATCATCTTGCTGTATCAGCTCTCCGTGTGTGTGGCACCATTCCTGGGCAGACTGCACTTTCTTTCATGCTGGGCAGCTCTCCTTATGGGGCATACTCCTTGCGCGTGGGGCTCCCCTATGCGGAGGGCACCCCTTCGTGGCACAGCACTCCTTGCACATGCATTAGCACTGTGCATGGGCCTGGTCCACACGGGTCAAGGAGGCCCGGGATTTGAACCGCAGACCTCCCATGTGGTAGACGGATGCCCTAACCACCAGGCCAAGCCTGCCGCCCCAGTCAGTGTTCTTTATCTGAAAATTGCTTGCAAATGTGCATCTAGTAATGCTGGCTGTGTGCCTCAGAGCAGAGTAAGGTGCCTGGGACCCTACCCTTCTTTAATACATGAGAGGTTTAAAAAGTTCCCTCAAATACCGGCTGGTGAATGATAGGATAAAAAAGCTGTGCTGGTGAATGATAGAATAAAAAAGCTGTAGGTGTTAAATGACTTATATTTCCAGCAGCCACCTGCATTGTCTGACTCTCCTGTTCCTGCCTGTCACATACTTTTCCACAATCAGTGGTGTCCCATGTTAGCAGATTCCACTTCAGGTTATCCCAAGTTAGTGTTTTATCTGTATCTTTGAACATATTCTTCCCTGTCTTACAGTAATCTTTTGTAATACATTCTGTATGATCTAGGCATAGAGGGTGATTTTCCACCAGCTTGACCTTGGCAGGAAACACCGAGCTCTTCTTTGATAAGCTCAACTGAGCAGTCTGTTCTCAACAGGACCAAGGCCCTTATAATCCTTTGCCTTCATTTCCCTCCATTTGAATCAATTTTCAGTATATGTAGCAGTTTGCTATGGTTATGAATTCCAAAAAATTGTTATTGGAATTTGTTTGTCATCTGATCTGTACCTGGGAAAGACTAAGCTATGAGGAGGGCTTGGATTGGGCCACCTCACTGGGTAGGCCATTGAGTCTCCATCACATGGGCAGTGGTGACTGGCAGAGAAAAGGCATGGTGAAGGAAACAGTTGAGGATTCTTGAAGTTGGAGTTTGATGCTGAAGCCTTAGCTGGAATCCCAGGAAGTAAGCTCAGAGAGGAAACAGAAGCAAGCCTCAGGAAGACAGGACTTGAGGCAGGGGAAGAACACAGAGGAATAGAAACAGCTCCTTCAATGGGGCAGAATCCCCAGGGTAAGTGAGAGACAGAGCACTTCACCTGATTGTCTCCAGCTGACCTTGTGGAGAGAGGCAAAGCCTTAGAGAGCCTCATAGTCTACAGCTGCCCTTATGGAACAATCAGAGGAGCTTAGCCCAGAAAGAAGCAAGACTTGGGAAGAGAGGAAGCCAGGAAGCCTGAACCCTGGCTGATGTTGCCAGTCATCTTGCTCCAAGATGTTCAAATAGATTTGTCAAGGGAAGTAACTTAGGCATTATGGCCTGGTATCTGTAAGCTCCTACCAGAAAGAAATAGCTTCAGTGGAGACTAGCAGGCTTGTGGAATTGTGCCTCAGCACCCCTTTGGCTGACCAGTCCAGCACACATCTTGTTATCTTGTTAACAGTAACAATACTGTGCTATTTTCCCCTTCCACTATTACCAGACATTTTCCATCATGCAAAACTGAAATCCTTTACTCCTGATACCTGCCTCAAGTCCATGTGGTCATCGATATTTTGTCTCTGTGCAGTTCATTATTTACCCAGCTGATTTCAGTGCAGTTCTGTGGTGCTTTTCCTTGTGCTGACTTCAGTTAGCACAGTGCTTTCATGGTTCATCCATATTTCAGCTCTTTCCAGAACAGTATGCCTTTTCATAGCTGTACAGTTCTCTGTTGCTTATATGTACTATTTAGTTTATGCATTCATTGATGGACATTGTAGTTGCTTCCACATTTGGCTGTTGCAAATAAAGACACTGAAATCATTCCTGGGTAACGTTTTGTTTGAACCCCTATTTTGACCTTTCAGTAGGAAAGTAGGTGTGCAACTGCTAAGTCATATGGAAATTCTATGGTTAACTGAGGCATCGCCAAACTGGAATCTAAAGTGTCTTCACCCTTTGAACTTTCTCTCTGCAAGGTGTGAGGGTTTTGGTTATGCAACATCTACTTTAGTAGTTATCCAACATTTTTAAAGAAGTGGTAGCACTTCCTTTGTTATTTGTATTACCCTAATGTCTCAGGATGTTTAGCACCTTCTCATGTGCTTATTTCTCATTAGTATATCTTATTTGGAAAAGGTCCAGGCAACTGCCCATATTTTAAGTGCAGTATTTCTCCTTTTATTCTTGACTTTCAGTAGCCTATAGGCTTGGCATATTAAGCTCCCATCACACAGACGATGTTCAAGTGTTTTGTCCCTACTTCAGGACATTTTCTTTTTCCTTTCTTGAGAATGGACTTTCATGCAGAAAAGTTTTTAATTCTGATGAGTCTGTTCTTGTGATCTTAGGGAATGATCTTTCCTTCTTGAGCAGGTATTTTCATCTTAGCTGGTTTTTCATCAATATCCTTTATCATATGGAGGAAGTTGCTGTCTCCTGCTACCTTTCTGAATGATTCCTTAACATGAACGGGTGTGGGAATTTTTCAAAAGCATTTTCTAAGTCAACTGAGGGGATCATAATGGCCTGTATCTTTCACTCTATAAACGTGGTCATTACCATACTTGATTTTTTCCTTTAATTGTGGAAAAATATTCAAAGCGTAAAAATCATTTTAATCATTTTAAGTGGAACACGTGGTGACATTGATTGAGTTCATTGATAATATTGGATAGCTTTGACCACTGTATTCAGACCCTTTCCATCATCCCACCCAGACCTCATTCCCCTTTAGCAATAACTCCCAACTCCCTCCTTTCACAACTCCTCTTTTGAATGACGCTGTCATGAATATTGCCATAGATCTATCTGGTTGAGTCCCTGCTTTCAGTCCTCTGGTATGTTTTCTTGGAGTGGAATTGCCAGCTCCCATGGTAATTCTGTGTTTAGCTTTCTGGCTGCAGCATTTTAGTTTCCCACCCATATTATCTAAGGGGTCCATTTTTCCACATCTTCTCAACCATTTGTTTCCATAACAACAGCTTTCAAGTGTGTGTGTAGTAAGTAGTGCCTCATTTTTATCTTTGGTATCTTATTTGTATTTCTCTAATGGCTAATGATGTTGAGCATCTGTTTATGTACTTTTCAGTCATTTATATGTATTCTTGGCAGATATGCCTATTCAAGCCCTTTTCCCATTTATTGCTGTGGCTCTTTGTGGTTTGGTGGAGTTACAGTAATTCTCTTTATTTACATTACACTATTAGCAGAAATAGGGTTTCCAAATATATTCTTTCCTTTTTTGGCGGTTTTTTTTTTTTTCACTTTATTGGAAAAGCAGTGTAGTAGTAACATGCAGTTAAGTAGGGATAAGGGTTCCCAATTCGGGAATAGGTACATTTTCTGGGCCAGGGCCTACATTTCAGGTTAGAGCCACCTTCTCACTCTGTGGTCCCCACAAGCTTGCCTAAGAGGTTCAAGGTTGTGAGAGGAGCTGAAAATGAAGGGTTGGCAGGGCTGCTGGAGAAGAGCAGGGTTGCAGACTTCTCCATGTCCTGTTGCTGGGCAGAGCTTGTATGCCTTGCTCAGGATGGAGTGGTCCCATACAGTGGTTTCAATCAGATGGCTCTTCCCCTCCTGGGAACACTGGACCCTTCTGGTAGAAGGCCTGGCATTTTGGAAAGTTCTCTAGGACTTACATTGCTTCAGCTGACAATCTGCAGATGAGGCTCCAGGAAACTTCTGTCACACTTTGAAAGCAGTGACCTTCCGGCCAGGTGGAATTTCCTATACAATGTAGCCCAATCCCCTTTTCTTGGACCTCAGCTGAGGGCATATGATGCCACCTAACATTCTCTAACATTCATGTTGACTGATGGAAAATGCTCGAGTCTGGTGTGTTCTTCCCTGAGATGTCCCGCAGGTCTTGTACGGATTCTGGTTGCTACTCCTTGGTTTTATGAACATCTTGGAAAAATCTCAAATCCTCTCAGTGCATCAGGCTCCTACCAATATGCCCAGAGTCTGAGGAAAGTCATCCAGGTTTGCTTATGGGGAGTTCCTGGGATTGCTAGGTGGATTGCCTTTTGAAAGTTGTTAAAGTCCCAATCCCGTCACCTGGATGAAGTGCAGGGATCAGAAGAGGCAGGTGGAGGCCTTTCCTGGCACCAGCCTGTGCTAGATTTTCAATGTGCCCTCAGGAACTGGCACCAGTCCTTGGCAGGCAGGGAGGCTTAGCTAGGAGGGTCTTCTTGTCATCAGGTGCTCCTGACACAGAAAACGATGGCCTCACAGTTTGCCTTCTGCAGGTAGATGAAATGGCTCACTTCAGCGCCCAGCATCTCGGTGAAGCTACTGTCAAAGGGGAATGGGCTGGGTGCACATACACGCTGCATGTAGGTGGTTGTCAGCAGGGTGACAGTGCTCAGTGGACCTTTATAAGGCCTCTGGGCTACAGCAGACAATGCAGAAACTGGTGAGGAGGCCTTGCCCCTTTGGCTGTCCAGGCTTGGAGGAGGTTCCTCCTCACCAGTACACCCCTGGATGGGTAAATCTAGGGCAGATGGTCCTGCATTGTGTTGGCAAGGCCCTCCTGAGCTGCTTCCAACACTTTGCAGGCAGCGACTCTTCCTCGACCTTTCCTCACTACTTCCCCTTCATCTGTCCAGGCCTCCCCTGTTCTAGGGCTGTTGGAAAGTATAGCCAGCCTGAAGTAGTCACAGCTTGCATGGGATTGGATGGAGCCCATCAGAAGTCCTGGGACTTGGGGCAGAAGGGCTGAACAGTGAGGAGCACAGGTCATCCAGCCACTGACCTGCTGGGAGTTTCTAATCACGGAATCTGTTGGTGGGCTGAGGGATGGGGATGACTGCTGTGCCAATGTGAGTGAGAACTTTAGTGCCCAGTGGCTGCAGGTGCTAGTGGTTCTTGTGGCTGCAGGAAACTACGGGAAGCCCCTGTCATGCTCCCTTACCACCCTGAGTGCTGAAGGGCTGATTGGGACAGAACTGCCCCCATTTCTCCTGCAGTATCTGCCCTGAGGTGCAGGTGAGCCCAAGGTGTGTCCCCAGGCCTCCTGCCTCACAGGGTGGATCCTCCACACCTCTCCTAGTCCTTAATGTACTTCTAAGTCCATCTGCTATTGCCCATCTGAGGGATGGGGTTGGAGTTTTAGTGCTCTGAGGAGGCAGGTGCCAGGAACACTGGGACTTGGAGGCAGGTGGGCAGTGGTGCCAATTGAACTTGGTGGCTATTAGGAAGGGGGGGCTGAAGCACCACGCTGGCAGCTACCAACATGTGACAGGCTCATCCACCAAAGCTGAGGGACCTGGCTGATGGGGAGAGACAGAGCTCCCCTTCTTGCACTGGCCGTGGCCACCTGAGCATGCATAACTTAATGCAAGGTGGGTACTTCTGGCCTCCCTGCTTTGTCAATCAGAGCTCCATCCCTGACACCTCATCTTCAGCCCCTGTATGCTTTCTCTCTGGCTACTTTTCCTACCTTTGAATATAATCAGGATCCTGCCATGTCCAACTGGGTTCAAGCCTCAGCTCTTTTTAGGTTATCCCATCATTTGAATAGGTCGTATATAGTGCTGAGTATTCAAATTTCTGCATTTTCAAAAAATATTATATTGCCAGCATGTACTATATAAAATTAAAACATGAACCACAACTTTTTATTGACAAAAACTCAAATCTAAAAATAATAGCTGAGTATATTCCTTTGTATGACAGGTCTATAATGAGAGGAAGGGATACCCGCATTTTGCTTAAGCCAGCTTCCGAGTCAGTGTTCTTTACCTGCAAATTGCTTGCAAATGTGTATCTCCTAATGCTGGCTGTGTGCCTCTGAGCAGAGGAAAGTTGATGGGACCCTACCCTTCTTTCATACATGAGAGGTTTAAAGAGTCCCCTCAAATACCGGCTGGTGAATGACAGAATAAAAAAGCTGTAAGTGTTAAATGACATATTTCCAGCAGCCACCTGCAGTTGTTGACTCTCTTATTGCTGCCTGTCACATACTTTTCCACCATCAGTGGTGTCCCATGTGAGCAGATTCCACTTCAGGTTATCCCAAGTGAGTATTTTATCCATATCTTTGAATATATTTTTACCTGTCTTGCAGTAATCTTTTGTAATACATTCTGTATGATCTAGGCATAGAGGGTGATTTTCCACCAGCTTGACCTTGGCAGGAAACACCAAGCTCATCTTTTAGAAGTTCAACTGAGCAGTCTGTTCTCAACAGGAGCAAGCCCCTTATAATCTTTGCCTTCATTTCCCTCCATTTGAAACAATTTTCAGTATATGTAGCAGTTTGCTATGGTTATGAATTCCAAAAACTGTTATTGGAGTGTGCTCATCATTGGGTCTGTACTGGGGATAGACTAAGCAATGAGGGGGGCTTTGATTAGGCCATGTCACTAGGACATGGAGCCCCATCCCATGGGCAGTGGTGACTGGCAGAGAAAAGGCATGGCAAAGGACAGAGTTGAGGAATCTTGAAGTTGGAGCTTGATGCTGAAGCCTTAGCTGAAAGTAAGCTCAGAGAGGAAAGAGAAGCAAACCCATCAAGATGTTACTTGAGGCAAGGGAAGAACACAGAGGAATAGAAACTGCTCCTTAGACATGGCAGAATACCCGGGGTGAGTGAGAAACACAGTCCTTCACCTGATTGTCTCCAGCTGACCTTGTGGAGAGAGGCAAAGCCTAGAGAGCATCATAGTCTACAGCTGCCCTTGTGGAGCAAACAGAGGAGCTTAGCCCATAGAGAAGCAAGACTTGGGAAGAGAGGAAGCCAGGATGCCTGGACCCTGGCTGATGATGCCAGTCATTTTGCTCCAAGACTTTGTCAAGGGAAGTAACTTAGGCATTACAGCCTGGTATCTGTAAGCTCCTATGAGAAAGAAATACCTTCAGTGGAGCCTAGCAGGCTTGTGGAATTGTGCATCAGCACCCCTTTGGATGATTAGTACAGCACACAACTCTGTCATCTTGTTGACATTCACAATCCTGTGCTATTTTCATTTCCCACCATTTCCAGGCATGTTCCATCAGGCAAAACTGAAATTTTTTACTGTTGATGCCTACCCCGAGTCCGTGTGCTAATAGATATTTTGTCCCTGTGGAGTTCACCATTTACCCAGCTGATTTCAGTGCACTTCTGCAGTGCTATTCCTTGTGCTGACTTCAGTTAGCACAGTGCTTTCATGGTTTGTCCATATTTCAGCTCTTTGGAGAACTGCATTCCTTTTTATAGCTGTACAGTTCTCTGTTGCCTATATATACCATTTAGTTTATTCATTCATTGATGGACATTGGAGTTGCTTTCACTTTTGGATATGGCAAATAAAGACACTAAAATCATTCCTGGATAACGTTTTGTTTGAATACCTATTTTGACCTTTCAGTATAAAAGTAGGAGTGTAACTGCTAGGTCGTATGGAAATTCTGTGGCTAACTAATTGAGGCATCAACAAACTGGAATCCAAGGTGGCTTCACCGTTTTAACTTTCTCTCTGCAATGTGTGACAGTTTTGATTACACTACATCTACTTCAGTAGTTATCCAACATTTTTTTAAAGATTTTATTTATTTATTTATTTCTCTCCCCTTCCCCCCCACCCCAGTTGTCTGTTCTTTGTGTCTATTTGCTGCCTCTTCTTTGTCCATGTCATCTTGTGTCATTTCTCCGTGTGGACTGTGCCATTCCTGGGCAGGCTGCACTTTCTTTCACGCTGGGTGGCTCTCCTTAGGGGGTGCACTCCTTGTGCGTGGGGCTCCCCTACACAGGGGACACCCCTGAGTGGCAGGGCACTCCTTGTGTGCATCAGCACTGCACACGGGTCAGCTGTACACGGATCAAGGAGGCCCGGGGTTTGAACCGTGGACCTCCCATGTGGTAGACGAATGCCCTAACCACTGGGCCAAGTCCGCCACCCTATCCAACATTTTTAAAGAAGGGGTAGCACTTCCTTTGTTATTTGTATTTTCCTGTTGTCTCAGGATGTTTAGTACCTTCTCATATGCTTATTTCTCATTAGTATATCTTCTTTGGAAAAGGTCCAGTCACCTGCCCCTATTTTAATGGTGGTATTTCTCCTTTTATTCTTGACTTTCAGTAGCTTATAGGCTTGGCATATTAAACTCCCATCACACAGATGATGTTCAAGTGTTTTGGCCCTACTTCAGGAAATTTTCTTTTTCCTTTCTTAATAATGGACTTTCATGCAGAAAAGTTTTTAAATCTGATGAGTCTTTTCTTCTGATTTAGGGAAAAGTCTTTCCTTCTTGAGCAGGTCTTTTCATCTTAACAGCTGGTTTTTCGTCAATACCCTTTATCATATGGATGAAGATGCCATCTCCTCCTACCTTTCTGAATGTTTCCTTAACATGAACGGGTGTGGGAATTTTTCAAAAGCATTTTCTGAGTCAATTGAGGGGATCATGTGGCTTGTATCTTTCATCTATAAATGTGGTCAGTGCCATACTTGATTTTTTCCTTTTAATTGTGGAAAAACATTCATAGCATAAAAATCATTTTAATCATTGTAAGTGGGACACATGGTGACATTGATTGAGTTCATTGATAATATTTTGTAGCTTTCACCACTATATTCAGACCCTTTCCATCATCCCAACCAGGCTTCATGCCCCTTTAGCAATAACTCCCAACTCCCTTCCTTTACAACTCCTCTTCTGAATGAGGCTGTTATGAATAATAGCATAGATGTATTTGGTTGAGACCCTACTTTCATTCCTTTGGTGTGTATACTTAGGAGTGGAATTGCCAACTGCTATGGTAATTCTGTGTTTAACTTTTAGGCATCAGCATTTTAAATTCCTATTCATAGTGTTTAAGGATTCCATTTTCCACATCTTTTCAACCATTTTTTTCCCTAACAACAGCTTTCAAGAGTGTGTGTAGAAAGTAGTGCCTCATTTTTATCTTTGGTATCTTATTTGTATTTCTCTAATGGCTAATGATGTTGAGCATCTGTTTATGTACTTTTCAGTCATTTGTATGTATTCTAGGCATATATGTCTATTCAGGCCCTTTTCCCATTTATTGCTGTGGCTCTTTGTGCTTTGGTAGAGTTACAGTAATTCTCCTTGTTCTCCTTGTGTTCTATACATTATGCTATTAGCAGAAATAGGGATTCCAAATATTTTCTTTCTGTTTTTGGTTTTCTTTTTTACTTTATTTGAAAAGTAGTATAGTAGTAATATGTCACTAAGTAGAGATGAGGGTTCATGATTCAGGATTAGGTCCTTTTTCTGGTCCAGTGCTTACATTTCAGGTTCAAGCCACCTTCTCCCTCTGTGGTCCCCAGGAGCTTGCCTAAGAGGGTCAAGGTTGTGAGAGGAGCTGAAAATGAAAGAGTGGCAGGGCTGCTGGGGAAAAGCAGGGTTGCAGACTTGTCCAATGTCCTGTTGCTGGGGAGAGCTTGTATGCCTTGCTCAGGATGAAGTGCTCCCCCAAAGTGCTCTCACTCATAGAGCTCTTCCCCCCCTGGGAACACTGGACCCTTCTGGCAGAAGGCCTGGCCTTTTGGGAAGTTCTCTATGACCTACATCGCTTCAGGTGGCAATTTGCAGACTAATTTTCAGCCAAAGTGCAAGAAGAGGCATGTGTAGGGAGGTCCCATCTGAATCCAACTCCATCACCTTCAGGAGCACATATTCCAAAGTAGGGCCCACTGGCAGGGCACTGAAGCTCAGAACCACCTGCCATCAATGTAGACCTGTGTGTCCCCACAGCCTTCAGGAGCACCTGTACCTGGGGCTTTATCTACTCAGCCACTCCTCAGCGAGAAGGTAGTCTGCTTTAGTTTGGAAATCTTGGCAATATACATGTTGAATCGCCTGCTATGGTGGCTTTGAGCAACAAGCAGTAGGAAAATCACCTGGTTGCATTGCGTGCTCTGGCCAAGCAAAATGTGCTTCCGGTTTTTATTTTATTTTATTTTTTCAGAAACTGATCATTATTACTCAAGTCAATGCCAAAGCAACCCATACAACCACTTTTGACGGTCATGATGGCTTCTTATAATGTACCTTGTACACGGAACACAAGGACCTGTAATCCCACTTGACCGTAGTGACTCAAGTGAGCAGAAATTATTTCCACTGAAAAGTCTCACAACCAGATGTAAACAGCTTCGTTTTGGGTCCCCCAAACCTGGAGAAAAGAAAAATGTTCATTAATACTGTACCAAAAAGCAGGGTGAGAAGAGAAAAGGCAGGCTCATTTCTAAGAGTCAGATAGGTCCTCAGGGGCCCCTCTCATCCCAGGAAAGAAACACAGAGAAAGAGAGGTAATTGACAAGGAACAGGAAAGTCTCTGAGCCTCTCCTCTCTGGGGGACAGGCCTCTGGGGGTGGGGGTCAGGGTGGGGGGGAGGGGCTGGCTGGCAGGGAGCCAAGGCAGGAGCCCTCAGGCAACCAGTGGAAAAGGCCAGGTTTTCAGTTAAAAAAGATGGAGGTGATACAATTGGAGACAGCATGTCTGTGACCATTGCCATGGGAGAGACCTGCAGGGCAATGCCAGCCCTGGGTAGGCCCATTTGACCAGGCCTTAGAACTTTGGTTGGCAAGGAATCCCCCTCTGAAAAGTGACCTGGCAGCCTGGCCCAACCCAGACTCTTAGCTTGGACCAGGTGAGCTATCTGATGGAGAGAGGTTCTCACATCAGTCACAGATCTGGCTCAGGGGTCCCCTACTGCCCCTTCTGCAAGGGTCCTTGCCCCTCTTCCTGCCTTCAAATCCAGCCCCTGCCCTCCAGGAAGTGTGAGGAAGGAACATTTCTTATCCAACGTGGCACCTAGTGGCGGCATTTGGCTCTGGCTTTCTGCAATGGAGTAGCTTTCTTGTTCATGTTTCTTCTTCTGTCTCTTTTGTTTCCATGATACATAGATTAGAAAACAACAGTACAAGACACAATAGAAGAGGTTCTCTTCAACCCCAGGCTCCACTCAACAGACTCCTTCCACGTCAGTGATCTCTTTTATCACTGTGGGGCCTACTCATGGCATGTGGTGAGTACATTTTGGAACACTGCTCCCCTGCAATGCATTAGTTTCCATGGCACTTGACACATTCCCCAGTCCATTCAGTGGGTTTCAGCAGGATGTATAATGGCCACATCTGTCCTGGAACTATCATGGGGGACAAGTCCAAGTCAAGAAAATGCCCCCACATCGCAACTGTCTTGGCACTCCCTGCTGTAGGCAATGCCTGTGGCCAATGTTTCCAAAGCAAGGAGGTGGGATAGGGGTGGGGCAACTCTGATGTGTGCAGGGGCATGGAGGCCTACATGCCAGGGAGGAGGTGGGTACAGCCACCCCAGCTTGTGGGGCACTGGTGGCTTAGTCTGGGCTTGGCAGGCACCAGAGTGAAGGATAGCAGGAATGAGAGGAATTAATAGAACCGGTTCCGTTAAGTGAGTTCCAAGTCAGTGTCCTTTATCTGTGATTTGCTTACAAATGTGCATTTCCAAATGCTGGCTTGGAGACTCAGATAAGAGGAATGTTCATGGGACCCTATCCTTCTTTAATACATGAGAGGTTTAAAGAGTTCACTCCAATACCATCTTGTGGATAATGGGATAAAAAAGCTGTAGGTGTTAAATGACTTACATTTACAGGAGCCACCTGCTTTGTCTGAATCTCTTTTGGCTGCCTGTCACAACTTTTCCACAATCAGAGCTGTCCCATATGAGCAGATTCCACTTCAGGTATTCCCAAGTTAGTGTTTTATCCATATCTTTCAATATATTCTTACCTGTCTTGCAGTAATCTTTGTAATACCTTCTGTGCAATCTATGCATAGAGGGTGATTTTCCACCTGTTTGACCTTGGCAGGAAGCCCCGAGCTCTTCTTTGATAAGCTCAACTGAGCAGTCTGTCCTTAACAGGAGCAAGCCCCTTATAATCTGTTGCCTTCATTTCCCTCCACTTGAACCAATTTTCATTATATGTAGAAGTTCGTTATTGTGATGAATTCCAAAAACCGATATCAGAATGTGTTTGCCATCTGATCTGAACCTGGGAAAGACTAAGGTATGAGGAGGGCTTTGATTGGGCCACATCACTAGGACATGGAGGCCCCATCCTGTGGGCAGTGGTGACTGGCAGAGAAAAGGCATGGCAAAGGACAGAGTTAAAGTTGGAGTTTGATGCTGAAGCCTTAGCTGGAATCCCAGGAAGTCAGCTCAGAGAGGAAAGAGAAGCAAGCCTCAGGAAGACAGGACTTGAGGCAGGGGAAGAACACAGAGGAATAGAAACAGCTCCTTCGACGTGCCAGAATCCCCACGGTGAGCAAGAAGCAGAGCCCTTCACCTGATTGTTTTCAGCTGACCTTGTGCAGCCAGGCAACGCCTAGAGAACCTCATAGCCTACAGCTGCCCTTGTGGAGCAAACAGGTGCTTAGCCCAGAGAGAAGCAAGACCTGGGAAGAGAGGAAGCCAGGAAGCCTGCGCCCTGGCTGATGTTGCCAGTCCTCTTGCTCCAACACGTGGGAGAAGACTTTGTCAAGGGAAGTATCTTAGGCATTACGGCCTGGTATCTGTAACCTCCTACTGGATATCAATACCCCTTGTGGGAACTAGCAGGCTTGTGGAATTGTGCATCAGCACCCCTTTGGCTGACTAGTACAGCACACAACACTGTCATCTTGTTAACCTTCACAATGCTGTGCTCTTTTCCCCTTCCACCATTACCAGACATGTCCCATCATGCAAAACGGAAATCCTTTACTGCCTGTCGCCTGCCCCAAGTCCGTGTGGTCATCGATATTTGTCTCTGTGGAGTTCACCATTTACCCAGCTGCTTTCAGTGCAGTTCTGCAGTGCTTTTCCTTGTGCTTACTTCAGTTCGCACAGCGCTTTCACGGTTCATCCATATTTCAGCTCTTTACAGAACTGCCTTCCTTTTTACAGCTCTAGAGTTCTCTGTTGCCTCTGTATACCATTTAGTTGATTCATTCTTTGATGGACATTTGAGTTGCTTCCACGTTTGACTATTGTGAGTAAAGACACTGACATCATTCTTGGGTAATATTTGGTTTGAATACCTCTTTTGAACATTTGAGTTGCTTCCACGTTTGACTATTGTGAGTAAAGACACTGACATCATTCTTGGGTAATATTTGGTTTGAATACCTCTTTTGATCTTTCCGTGTAAAAGTCAGAGTGCAACTGCTAAGTCCTGTGGAAATTCTATGTTTAACTAATTGAGGCATCACCAACTTGGAGTCCACGGTGGCTTCACTGTTGTTTCATCTTTCTCTCTGCAATGTGTGAGGGTTTTGATGACTCTATATCCACTTCAGTGGTTATCCAACATGTTTTAAGGAAGCGGTAGCACTTCCTTTGTTATTTGTATTTCCCTGATGTCTCGGGATGTTTAGCACCTTCTCGGGTGCTTCTTTCTCAGTAGTGTATCTCCTTTGGAAAAGGTCCAGTCACCTGCCCCTATTTTTAATGGCAGCATTTCTCCTTTTATTTGTGACTTTCAGTAGCCTACAGGCTTGCCCTATTAAACTCTTACCACACACCTGATGATCAGGTGTTTTGTCCCTTCTTCAGGAAATTCCCTCTCTCCTTTCTTGATAATGGACTTTCCTGCAGAAAAGCTGTTAGGTCTGCTGAGCCTGTTCTTGTGATCTTAGGGAAAAGTCTTTCCTTCTTGAGCAGGTCTTTTCATCTTGACAGCTGGGGATCATGTGGCTTGTATCTTTCATTCTATAAATGTGGTCATGACCATACTTGATTTTTTCCTTCCAATTGTGGAAAAACATTCCTAGCATAAAAATCATTTTAATCCTTGTGAGTGGGACACGTGGTGACATCAATTGAGTTCTATGAAAATATTGGGTAGCTTTGACTGCTCTATTCGGACTCCTTTCATCGTCCCACCCAGACCTCATCCCCCTTTAGCAATAACTCCCAGTTTCTTCCCTTTGCAACTCCTCTCCTGAATGATGCTGTCATGAATATTGGCATACAGATAGCTGGTTGAGGACCTGCCTTCAGTCTTTGGTGTGTATACCTAGGGGTGGAATTGCCAGCTCCCATGGTAATTCTGTGTGTAACTTTCTGGCTGCAGCATTTTAATTTCCCCACCTGTAGTGGCCAAGGGGCCCGTTTTTCCACACCTTCTCAGCCATTTTCCCCCTGACAGCAGCATTCAAGCGTGTGGGTAGTAAGTAGCATCTCATCTTTATCTTTGGTGTCTTATTTGCATTTCTCTCATGGCTAATGATGGTGGGCATCTGTGTAAGTGCTTTTCAGTCATTTGTATGTGTTCTTGGCAGCTTTGTCTATTCAAGCTCTTTTCCCATTTATGGCTGCGGCTGTTTGTGCTTTCGTGGAGTTACAGTCATTCTCTTCATGGCCTGTACATTACGCTCTTAGCAGAAATAGGGTCTCCAAATACCTTCTTTCCCTCTTCAGTTTTCTTTTTCTACTTTATTGGAAAAGTAGTGTAGAAGTAACTTGTCATTAGGTAGAGATGAGGGTTCACGATTGGGGCTTAGGTCCTTTTTCTGGGCTAGGGCTTTCATTTCAGAATAGAGCCACCTTCTGGCTCTGTGGTCACCATGAGCTTGCCTAAGAGGGTCCAGGTTGTGGGAGGAGCTGACAGTGAAGGGGTGGCAGGGTGTTGGGGAAGAGCGGGGTTGCAGACTTCTCCATGTCCTCTTGCTGGGCAGAGCATGGATGCCGTGCTCAGGATGGAGTGCTCCCACACAGTGCTTTTCATTGGAGAGCTCTTCCCCTCCTGGCGGAAGGCGTGGCCTTTTGGGAAGTGCTCTAGGCCTTTGCGTGGCTTCAGCTGGCAATCTGCCAATGAGGCCCTGGGAAACTTCTGTCACACTTCGAAAGCCATGATCTTCCAACCAGATGGACTTTCCCATGCGATGTAGCCCAGTCCCCTTTTCTGTGGCCCTCAGCTGAGGGCATATGATACTGCCTGACATTTTCTAATGTTCATGTTGACTGATGGAAAATGCTCCAGTCTGGCCTGTTCTTCCCCCAGCTGGGTGGCAGGCCTTGTAGGGATTCTGGTTGCTGCTCCTTGGTTTTATGAACACCTCAGAACAAGGTCAAATCTTCTCAGTGCCTCAGGCTCTTAGCAACACACCCAGAGCCTGGGGCAAGACATCCAGGTTTGCTTATGGGGAATTCCTGGGGTTGCTGGGTAGATTGCCTTTTGCAAGTTGTTAAAGTCCTGATCCAGTCACCTGGACCAGGCCCAGGGAACAGAAGGGGCAGGTGGAGGCCTTTCCAGGCACAGGCCTATGCTCCCTTTTCAGTGTGCCTTTGGGAAATGGCAGCAGCCCTTGGCAGGCAGGGAGGTGTAGCTAGGAGGGTCTTCTGGTCGCCAGCTGCTCCTGACCCAGAAAACGGTGTCCTCACAGTTTCCCTCCTGCAGGTAGATGAAATGGCTCACTTCAGCGCCCGGCATCTCGGTGAAGCTGCCGTGAGAGGGGAATGGGCTGGGGGTCACGTAGACTCTGCATGTAGGAGGTTGTCGGCAGGGTGACAGTGCTCAGTGGACCTTTCCCAGGCCTCTGGGCTGCAGCAGACCCTGCAGAAGCTGGTGAGGAGGCCTTGCCCCCTTAGCTGTCCAGGCTTGGAGGAGATTCCTCCTCAGCAGCACACCCCTGGCTGGGTCAGTCTAGGGCAGGTGGTCCTGCACCATGTTGGTGAGGCCCTCCTGGGCTGCTCCCACCTCTTTGCAGGCAGCAACTCTTCTTCAGCCTCTTCTCACTACTTCCCCTCCATCTGAGCAGGCCTCCCTTGTTCTAAGGGCTGTTGGCAAGGACAGCCAGCCTGAAGCGGTCACAGCACGTATGGGCTTAGTTGGAGCCCATCAGAAGGCCTGGCACTTGGGGCTGAAGGGCTGAGCAGTGAGGAGCACAGGTCATCCAGCCGCTGACCTGCTGGGAGTTGGTAACCACGGAGTCTGTTGGTGGGCTGAGGGACGGGGGTGACTGCTGTGCCAAAGGGAGAGAGAGGTTTAGTGCCCAGTGGCTGCAGGTGCTGGTGGTGCTTGCAGCCTCAGGGAATTATGGGAAGCCACTGTCATGCTGCCCTGCTGCCCTGAGTGCTGAAGGGCTGACTGGGACAGAGCTGCCCCCATTTCTCTGGCAGTATCTGCCCTGAGGCCCGGGTCAGCCCAAGGTGTGCCCCGAGGCCTCCCACCTCACAGGGTAGAGCCTCCACACCTCTCCTCATCCTCATTGTTCTCCTTAGCCCCAGGCTGCTCCAGCCTGTCTGAGGGAGAGGGTTGGAGGTTTGGTGCCCTGAAGAGGCAGGTTCCAGGAACACTGGGACATGGAGGCAGGTGGGCAGCAGTGGTGCCAAGTGAACAGTTGGGAAGGTGGCAGTCACCACCGTGTGGCTCACCCACCAGGCTGAGGGACTCGGCTGATGGGGAGAGACAGAGCTCCCCTGGTTTCCCTGTCCATGGCCACCTGAGCATGCATAACTTAATGCAAGGCAGGGCCCTCCAGCCTCCCTGCTTTATCAGTCAGATCTCCACCCCTGACACCTCACATTCAGCATCTCTGTGCTTTCTCTCTGGCTGCTTTCCTACCTTCGAATATACTCAGGATTCTGCCGCATCCACCTGGGTCCAAGCCTCAGCTCTTTTTAGGTTATACCATCCTTTGAGTAGATGGCACACGGTGCCGAGTATTCAAATGTCAGCATTTTCAAAAAATATGATTTTGCCAGCAGGTACTACGTGAAATTAAAACATGAACCACAACATTTTTATTGACAAAAACTCAGATCTAATCATGAGAGCTGAGTATAATCCTTTGTATGACTGGGCTTATAATGGCAGGAGTGGATACCCCCCATTGCGCCCAAGCAAGCTTCTGAGTCAGTGTTATTTATCTGCAAATTGCTTGCAAATATGCATCACCTAATGCTGGTTTGTTGCCTCAGAGGGCCAAATGGTCCTTTGTTTTAGTACTCAATAAGTTTGTATTAATATATATCTTCCACATCTTAGATAAGCTTAGATAAGACAGAGATTATATGTGAAGACATGAATAGACCCCCCCATCCATAGCCTACATCAGTATGAGTAAAAAGTTCATGTAAATACTTAAAGAGTGTATAGAATTCCTGCAAATTTAATAGTGTTTTACCATATTAGATAAAATTATAATGTGGTTAGTTATCATTTTAATTATTATTAAAAATAGTATGTGTCACCAAACAACCTCTTATCATAAATTAAATAATACCACTGCTGTATGCCACAGCCCCAAATATTGTTAGTTTGTTTGAAGAAATTAATATTCACTTATATTATTATTACTTTTTAAAAAAACTTACTAATATCTTCTTAGGGAAATCAAGTCAGCCCACATTCTCCTATCTGCAGAAAAGTCAACAATGGTCTTTTGCAGTTCCTCCCCAAGGCTGTGTGCATAGCTCAACCATCTGTCCTGGCCTGGTAACAAAAAAACCTGAGAAGAGGCAAAGTGGTTCCACCAAAAAAGTGAACATCATGAGTACCAAACCTTCTGGTGCCTAGCCCAGCAGTTCCTGTTGCCTGTTTCCTACCAACAACTCATGAACATCATCCATGAGTGTTCTTCATGCTCACTTCAGTGACTATGACATTGGTTCCCTCCTGGTCTTGAAAGGGATGAGCCCTCAGCAGCATGCTACAAACCCTCTGGGGAATAATACAACAAGAAACCACCCAAGCTATATTCAGTACTTTGCAAAACCAAAGAGGGGGAAATATGTAGTTATGGTTGGAGGTTAAAATACTTCATTGAGAACTGTGGCAATTGGTAGCTGCCACACATCATATTATTCTCATTACAGATCCTGGAACTGCAAACTAGCAGTTTGAGCCTACTTACAGACTTCAGGCCTGTGTGCCTCCTTATGTTATTATAGAAGGAACTGTTAATATTACTGTTGGAGAAAAATGGCATTCACTGGGACATGGAGACTGATTGACCACAGGCAGAAAAATAATTTATTGAGAAGCTCTCCCAATGGAGGGGGTCTGAAAAACAGACTTCAGCCCCCCCCCCGACCAACATGGTGGGGGTCTGAAGAGAGGCTTCAGTGCAATTCTGGAAGGGGGGGGGGACTTGAATTTATACAGAACTTTCCTAGGAGGGGAATCGATAGTTCATGGGAGGGGGATTGAGGGTCTAAGTGCAGTAGTGGGAAAGGGTTGAGGGAGTTTACGGCTTTTTGGAATGCTGCAGGAGCAGATTTTTTTTTTTCATCTGTAGGTATTAAAAGATATGTAAATATTGAAGACTTCCATCTCCCTCTCCCTCTGATATGCAGGTAGAGATAGTAAAGATCTCCATCTACCTCTGATTTGCAGATGGTGAAGATCTCTATCTCCCTTTATTCCTGTCTCTATGAGATTTCTTTAACCTGTGGGAAAGTGCCATGCTATGCCCTCAGACCCAGGGGAGGGGGTTTGCCTTTTCCCAATGCATATCAGGGGAAATTGAGCTACAGCGTGTTAATTATTGCAAATCTCTAACATTCCTAATTCTTTGTTTATATATATATATGTTGTTTATATATATATATATATGGGAAGGATCAGAGGGTGAGGGGATTTGGGGTGTTGGTTCTGTCTGGCTACTTCCTGCTGTCAAGGGGCAGAGAAAAGAAGTTCTCATCCATCCTGTATAGTAGGCTGTGGTTTTAGGTCCCATAGGCATTGACATTGTTGTTCATGTAGCAGAGAGACACCATTTACATATTCCTGGGTTATTGACTGTATGATTAGGTGTATGAATTGGACAAGAAGCTGTAAGAGACAAGGATCAAAAAGAAGCAGCAGGGAAACAGACTTGGCCCAGTGGTTAGGGCGTCTGTCTACCACATGGGAGGTCCACGGTTCAAACCCCGGGCCTCCTTGACTCATGTGGAGCTGGCCCATGTGCAGTGCTGATGCACGCAAGAAGTGCCGCACCATGCAGGGGTGTACCCCACATAGGGGAGCCCCACGCGCAAGGAGTGCACCGGTAAGGAGAGCCGCCCAGCATGAAAGAAAGTGCAGCCTGTCCAGGAATGGCACCGCCCACACTTCCTGTGCCGCACACAACAACAGAAGTGGACAAAGAAACAAGACGCAGCAAATAGACACAGAGAACAGACAACTGGGGGAGGGGGGTGGAATTAAATAAAGAAAATAAATAAATTTTTTAAAAAAAGCAGCAGCAGCAATACTGTTAATAATGATGTTATAAGGGTAAAAGGGTTGATTTTATGAATGAAGAAAAATAAAAAAGGAATGAGGATAGCCGTGATTGATTTTCATAGTTATTATTTTGGATTTTCTGAATGATTTCTATATTTTTCTTAGGATTTTAAGATTTTCTTTTACCTGACCAGTTCTGTTAATGTAAAAACAACAAGTTTCATTTATGATTGCACAGGTACTAGTATATCCTGTTGAATCAAGGGCAGGGTGGGTGTTTGTTGTCATCTGTTATCTGTTTGGTATTGGGGCAGGGGAGGCCTGAAAATTACAAAAGTAGAAGGGTATTTTTATGTATACTGTTTGCATTGTAATTTAACTAATGTGTTATTACTGGTAATAAGGATGATGATCTTTTGATAGCTCATCAGCCTACTTTTGTTATGCCTCCTGCACACTTAATCAACCCTTGACTAAATGCTTTAGAGGAAACTGTTATCTCCCTGGATGGGAGGAGGTCATGGTCATTTGATCCTGAAGGCTGTTGCAAGCTCTAGACACTCCAGCTTGTAAAATTCTTCTTTAGTCTATTCTGAATCGTTCCTTTAATATATCATGTGTCAATTTAGTAACATTTATCTGGAATTTCAAGGGGAAATAAACTATGTCTTTATGAAAAACAAAAAAAGGAAAGCAATGAAAAGCACAAAGCAGTAAACATCCTTTAAAACACCAAAAACTGAAAACCAGAAACTTCCATCGCTAGAGTCACAGTAGTTCTATAGTAGAATACCAGTAAGTCCACTCTAACGTATAATTTATTCCTCCATCCTGTGGACCCTGGGTTGATTATGTCCACTCCAACTCTCAGTGAAGAGGGGGCTTTGACCCCACATGGTTGGGGGGTGTCATTCTCCTGCTTGCAGGTATAGATACTCTCACTTCCCTGGTGTGGTGGGTGACCATCTTCATCTTCCTCTTAGCTCACCTGAGTAAGTCCAATGAACTGGAGAGTAGGTTTTGTAACTCTGCTGAGGCTCAGGACCCAGCTGGCACATGGGCAGTCCAGAGATTCAAGACTCCTGAGTATACACAAACCCCAGTGCCAAACACAGCTTCAGTCAAAGTGACAGAAGAGGTATGTGTAGAAAGTCACATCTGAGTCCAACTCCATCACACTCAGGAGCACAAATTCCAAAGTAGGACCCACTGGCAGGGCACTGAAATCTGGAGTCATCAGATGTGAACATAGACTGTGTGTCTCCTTAGCACTCAGGAGTACCAGTACCTGTGGTTGTACCTACTCAGCTGGTCCTTGGCAAGAAGGTGTAGTAGCAGAGAAGTCAGGTGTATGCAGTATCAAAGGCCAGGACATGAGAACTCTGGGAAGCAAGGTGGTTTATTTCAACCAGCTGGACTTGGCAGACTCCTGTGCTAATAAAAACTGAATGCCTAGTAGAATTTTTGGGTTCCTTTTATACAGAAGAAATAAGAGTGGGGGTCTAATGGTGGTTGTATGCAAAAGGACTTTTTGTTAGTTTCTTCAAGTGTTTTACATGAGTATTAGATAGGTTATTTCTTCCAGGTAAGCTTGATTTAACTCATATCCCCCACAATCAGGTAGGCTTGCCACATTTGGCTTGCATCCTTTCTGAATATCCAAAGCTTATAGAATTTATACTTCTCAATTGGTTTTCCAGACATATTTGGATATGAAATAAGTTTGAATCTATGCACAGGCAATATTATTTCCCTCTTTTGATGCCTGCTTAAGGTTATTAAGCTTTGGCATCACTATTGTCAGAGTCTCTCTGGACTGACTGGTATGTATATACTGCCATGAGATGGGCAGCTGTCTGCCTGTTTACTATATCATTTATTAGGGTGCACATTCTGTTTATGATGAAAGGGAGGAGGCAAGGAAGTATGGTGCATCCTCCTATGATGAAGGCAATTATTCCCAGTAGAAACTTGAAATTGTTTACTATTGGCTTCCAGCTTCCAATGGGATTACTTAAATTCCACCCATTCCAGCTCTGGACTGGAACATGAACAATTTTTACCATTTTGCTTGTAATTTCATCAATAACCTTTCCAGTGCTGTCTAGTTCAATGTAGCAGTTAGAGAGATTGAATTTTCCACAAACTCCCCCTTTAGCTGCCAGGAGATAGTCTAGGGTGAGATGGTTTTCACAGATAGCATTTCTGAATTTAGTTTGCTGTTGGGCTAGTAGGTTTAGAGCATGGGCAGTTTCATTAGTTATTATTTCCACCATGGCTTGCAAGTGGATGTTTCAGTTTAGCATATAGATAAGGGTTCAATAAATTCACATGTCATCCTCTGCCTGAGATGCTGGCCCACATAGTACCGGATTACACATTCATGGGGCCATTCTTCACCTCTCCAGGTAACGACAGCCCTTTCTTATATTTTGATACACTGGCTGGCTTAGCTCTTTCCCTTCCATTAAGGGAATGAGGAAGAAGGAGGGTTTTATTGTACTGAGCATACAAGTACCACACCAGTTTTGGGGAAGTTCTCAGAATGCAACTTTCCCACAAATCCAGTACAGACCATTTGGGGCATTAAAGGGGCCTTTTGCAGTGGAGTTCCACACTGATTAATTTGGGCAAAGTACAATTTATGAGAGTGAGGTCAGATTCATTCCATGTTCCCCAAGGCTCTGTTATATTGGTGGTATAATTTTGGAATTCTCCCCCTGTACATGTTAGGTTTCTAACAGATAAAGAAGAGTTTAGGCAGGCCCTTGAAGCACAATATTTTCCTATGACAGAAGTTTACAAGGGCCACATGCTATCTCAGGGGACAGCTGAGAGGCCAGTTTCATTATATGTTTGGCTGTAATTGTGTTCTCTAGTTTCCCAGGGCCGTTGGTCTTCCATATTAGTACCTCCACATACTTAGCACAAGGAGACATTTAAGCTGCCCCTACTACTTCAGCTAGGCTTATGAAGAGGTTTCTCACTCCTTGTAGAATGGAAAAGGGCTTTTCCATTTCTTCATAGAAGGAGTGGAACACAGAATGGTCTTTACTTGTGAGTGGGTATTCCCAATACGCAACCCAGATGTAGTCTTCTGGGTCTATTCCTCTACCATCAATGCAGAGACTCGTTTGGACTCCCTGAGTCTGTCGGGATTCAGGTTTAAGGATGGTGAGGTTTAAGTGGTTACAATGACAGCATAAATGGCCAGGGCCATTCCTTTGGTGAGGATGGCTGTTTAGTTGCATCTGTATTCCATGTGGCCCAGGTGACACACGACCAGTAGGGGCAGTAGTATGCACCTATGCATTTACACCAGAAGGCCCCCCTTGGACTGCACTTTTCACTTCTGGACCACACATATACTTATTGTTATGAGTATATTTTTGCTCCCTGCTAAGCCCTCCACAATTGGTGTTCCATGGTATCCCAGAGTCTATAACTTGGCAAGCATCAAATAGGAGGGACACTCATTGGTTCTGGCTAGTGGCTGGGGTAGAGCTAAGTAGCTCCCCATTTTGATTAAGCACCCTTATTTCCCATTTACAGGAGACTGTTGGAGGTTTGGGGTCATAGCAGATTATTTGACCATATATGTTACAGACACTATAGGAGATTCCTTGAAACTGGCAGGCAGCTATATGGCCCTTGCAGGTGTAATGGTTATGATATATTAATGTGGTATTGACATGGGCCCCCATTCACACCTTTTGGATAATGGCTCACACTCTGTGATGCCAACCTGGGACCAGGGGCGGGTGAGGGCTAGGAGTAGGGAGAATAATCAAAGGGGCATTGTAACTGGGATTAAACTATTCTTTATCTGTACATAGACCTATCAGTTTCTGGGGTGTGATTGGAGCAGAGCTCGGTGTCCCATCCTCAACCTTCAGCCATGCACGGACCAGTCAGATTCTGGGGTGTGACTGGAGCAGGGCTTGGTGTTTTGTTCTTTTGCAAGATGAGTTTGGTTGAGTTGTGGGCATCTGGAATACAGGTCCAGGACTCTGGGGCAGCTTGCTTGACCCGGCTATGGTGTATCCATGGGGTACTTTCAGCTACTTTAATTGCACTGGGGGTGGATAAAATGACAAGATAGCGTCCCCACCCTAGAGGGATTAGTGGAGCTGATTTCCAGTCTTTGACACAGACTGCATCACCTGGCTTCTCCAGGTGTATATAGTTGCTTAAGCTAATGGGGGCCCTTTCTTGGACCTAGTGTTGCAGATTTTGTAAGGTTTTTCATAAGCTTATCATTTGCTGAGCTATTGGTAAGTTTCCTCTTTCTCCGAGATCCCCTTCTATATTTTGGATTAAGGGGGTGGTTTCTGAAAGAGGATTTCAAAAGAGGTTAGGCTTGGCTTTCAGCTTGGGCTTGCCCAAACTTGGAGAAGAGGACTCAGAAGTACTTGCACCCATTTTGGCCCAGTTTCTTGGCAAATCTTGGCAATATAAGTCTTTATTGTATGGTTCATTCACTCTACTTTCCTGAGCTTTGAGGATGGGAAGAGGTGTGCAGTTTCCATCAGATGCTCAGTGCTTTGGCAATTTTTGAGTGATTTCAGAGATGAAGGTGGGTCCATTGTCAGAGCCAATTGAGAGGGGTAGCCCATATCTAGGAATGATTTCCCTGAGAACTTTGGTTACTTCTTCAGCTCTTTATGTTCAAGTGGGAAAGGCTTCCACCCAGCCAGAAAAGGTGCAAACAAGGACTAGGAGATATTTATAACTTCCAGAGTGTGGCATTTCAGTGAAATCAACTACTAGATCTTCAAGAGGCATATTGCCAATTCTTTGGACTCCTGGGACTCCCATAGGCCCCCTGCCAAAGGTTTTATTTTTGCACTTGTGATGCACCACTGGCGTATGGCATGGGTGATAGCAGCCAGACTTGGGATGTAGAAGAATCTTTCTTTTTTTAAAAAAAATTATTATTTATTTATTTCCCCTCCCCCATCCCACCCCGGTTGTCTGTTCTCTGTGTCTATTTGCTGCATCTTCTTTGTCCGCTTCTGTTGTTGTCAGCAGCACAGGAATCTGTGTTTCTTTTGGTTGCATCATCTTGTTGTGTCAGCTCTCGGTGTGGGCAGCACCATTCTTAGGCAGGCTGCACTTTCTTTCACACTGGGTGGCTCTCCTTACTGGTTGCATTCCTTGTGCATGGGGCTCCCTTATGCGGGGGACACCCCTGCATGGTAGGGCACTCCTTGCGCGCATCAGCACTGTGCATTGGCCAACTGCACACGGGTCAAGGAGGCCCGGGGTTTGAACCGCAGACCTCCCATGTGGTAGACGGATGCCCTTACCACTGGGCCAAGTCTGCCACCTGAAGAATCTTTCTAAAACTTCTTTAAGATGGGTTTTTCCCAAGTGTGTCTTCTCATGGTAGTGTTGAACTAATGTTGTGGCTAATATTTGTGGCACAACTATTGTGTGATCGGGCAATGTCCACCATCCATTTTCTCCTTATATCCCACCCTCAGAGAGTATCCACTCTCTCGGCTTGAGTGTATTGCAGCTCTTGTTGATTCAGAGGCTGTGGCAGGCAGTGTATACTGGAGTTTCAGATAATTAAAAAGGTTGAGGAATGAGAGCAGTGGCCAGGTTTTTAGATAGGGATCCTTCCCATGCCACTCTTTTTGCTTCAGCATCTGCCCTCTGATTTCCCTGGGTGACAGGGCTGTGGCTTGTCTGGTGTCCCTTGCAGTGCATTACAGCCACTTTGGTAGGTTTCCAAACTGCTTCTAGTAGTTCCAGAATCCTGTGCCATATTTAATGCTCTTTCCTCCTGAGTTGATGAGTTCTTTTTGTTTGTATAAGGCTCAGTGCATATGCTGGGTAAAGAAGGCATATTTGGAGCCTGTGTAGATATTAACCTTTGCTCCAGCTGCAAGTTGTAGGGCTTGGGTGAGGGCAATGAGTTTGACTTTCTGTGCTGATTTGCTACCCAGGAGGCTCTGGGCCTCCTGATACCACAGCATATCCCACTCACTGATTGCTGTCCTGCATAAAGCTACTCCCATCCATAAAGAACTCCATGTCAGAATTTGCCAGTGGCTGGTCTTGGAGGTCTGGCCTGCTGGAATATACTTCTTGTGATGTTTTCAGGCAGTTATGGGCTAGAATCCCCAGCTCCACGGGTAGTAGAATGGCAGGATTTAGGGTTTTTACAAGTTCCAGTTGAAGGGAAACCACATAATGGGGTTCGATATTTAACCAGGCAGCTGTTAGTTAGCCGGTGTGTTCCTTTGGCTTTGAAGACTATGATTACTGCATGCAGAACCAATTTTATAGCTTCCAGTGTAAAAATGACTACAGCTGCTACAGCTTGCAGACATGAGAGCCTGTCTTTGGGCTAGTGTCCAGTTGCTTGAACAGATAGCTATGGGTCTTTGCCAGGAACCGAGGTATTGAGTGAGTGCCCCTACTGTGATCCTTTGGCAGTTGTGAACATAGAGGTAGAATGGTTTAGTGAGATCTGGAAGCCTGAGGCTCAGTGCTTCCATTAGAGCTTGTTTGAGAGCAATGAAAGCATTTTTCTGTGGGCTTTCCCAGAGCAGGGAATCATAATCTTTCCCCTTTGTGACTTCATATAAAGGGCACATGAGGACCCCAAAATTGGGGCTCCAATTGTGGCAGAATCCTGCTGCACTGAGGAACTGGCAGCTTCTGGTGGCTGTTGGGCTCAGGGAGACTACAGATTACTTTCTTTCTTTCAAGTCCCAATTCATGGGGCCCCTGCATTATTTTTATAATCTAGATATTTGACCTGAGACAGGCATATTTTGGCTTTCTTCTTAGACACTCGATAGCCTTTTTGCTGTAGATGCTTTAAAAGACCATGGGTTCCACCAGCACAGTCTTGGTAGGTGGGACTTCTGAGAATGAGGTCATCTACATAATGGAGGAGAAAACAGTTATGGCTTTCTGGTTTAAAGGATTTGAGATCACTAGCCAGACCTTGTCCAAAAATAGTGGGGGCATTTTTAAACCCCTGAGGCAGTTGCATCCATGTTAGCTTCTGCTTTTCATCTGGGTTCAGATAGTCCCACCTAAAAGTGGAAATTGGCTGGCTGCAGGGCACTACCCAAATGCAGAAGAAGGCATCCTTAAGATCTAGGCATGAAAAGTAGATTGCCAATGAGGGTATTAAGCTGAGAAAAGTATATGGATTAGAAACTGCAGAATGAAGGGTTATTACTGCCGAATTAACTGCTAGTAAGTCCTGGACTGGGCGGTAATCCCCATCAGCTTTTTTAACTGGAAAGAGTGCAGTGTTCCATGGAGACTGGCATGGCTCAATATGCTTTCATTCAGTAATCTCTGAATAAGTAGCTGGACATTTGCTTGTGCTTCACGTGGTACTGGATATTGCTTTATTCTTATTGGACTGTCTGTGGCCTTTATTTCAATAATAATTGGAGGAATGTCATGTGCCATCCCTATTGGGTTACCCTCTGCCCATACTTCAGGTGCATCTTCCAAAGGGAGCTGCATGGGCATGGACTGGCCAGTTTCACTGAGGCAAAACAGTCTCCATTCCTCCTGCAGAGGAAGGGTTAGCACTATTCTCAGAGGGTCCTGTGGCCCCAGTGTCAGTGTGGATTGCCCCATGACATCAAAGGTAATTTGAGCTGCAGTTTAGACAGCAGTTCACAACCCAGGAGGGAGACTGGGCACTCTGAAGATAAAGGAATTTGTGAGTGACCTCTTTTCTCCCAATGTTGCAGGTCCTGGCTTGCAGGAAGGGCCATTGGGTACTTTTGCCAGTTGCACCTATGACAGTGGCCTGTCTTTTTGAGAGAGGCCCAATTGGCTTGGTCATTACAGAATGTTGAGCCCCAGCATCAACCATCATATGTATGGTGTGGCCCCCAATTTGGACTCTGACCATAGGCTCTGCAGGGCCGGGAGAATAGGAACCCAGTCTGTCCTAATAATCTCCATCAGAGTCCTCTATTCCTGCCAGCCCAATTATCTGATTTGCAGGGGTTTTTTCCTGAACTTTTTTGGACCCAGGTTTTTGTTTGTGATGCCCCACTAGCTTTCCTGGTTAATGTTTTAACAGCAGTGGCAGGGTTGAGTGGCCAGCTGGGACACTCTTGCTTCCAATGCCCATCTTCTTTGCAGTACACACACTAATTTTGCCCTAGCATAGGCCCTTCCCTCTCCTTGGGGCAGGGGATTCCCAATTTACTCTCCTTGACACAGGAATGGATTTTTCCATGATTGCCACTGTCAGAAGATATGCCTTCTTCTTCATCTTCTGACTTTCTTCCCTCCTTGTTTCTACATCATGGTTGGCATAGACTTTAGTAGCTACTTCCATGAGCTGAGAGATATTCATTCCAGCAAACCCATCCAACTTCTGCAGTTTTCTTTGGGTGTCAGCTTGTGATTGGGAAACGAATGCTGCGTTGACCATTGTTTGGCGCTCAGGAGCATCTGGGTTTGAAGGGTGTGCATACACAAAACATGCTGCACAGCCTCTCATAGAATTGAGCTGGACTCTCATCCAGAGCCTGTAGAATTTTTTTTTCCTTTCTTTTTTTTTATTTTATTTTTTATTGACTTTGTAATAATATTACATAAAAATATATATGTGAGGTCCCATTCAACCCCACCCCCCCAACCCCCCTCTCCCTCCCCAACAACACTCGTTCCCATCATCATGACACATCCATTGGATTTGGTAAGTACATCTTTGGGCACCTCTGCACCTCATAGACAATGGTCCACATCATGGCCCATACTCTCCTCCATTCCATCCAGTGGGCCCTGTGAGGATCCATGATGTCCGGTGATTACCCCCGAGGCGCCATCCAGGGCAGCTCCACGTCCCAAATACGCCCCCACCTCTCATCTCTTCCTGCCCTTCCCCATACCCATCGTCCACCATGTCCACTTTTCCCAATCCAATGCCACCTCTTCTATGTGGACATTGGATTGGTTGTGTCCATTGCACCTCTATGTCAAGAGGAGGCTCAGATTCCACATGGATGCTGGCTGCCATCCTCCCATTTTCAGTTGTAATCACTCTAGGCTCCATGGTGTGGTGATTGTCCTTCTTCAACTCCATCTTAGCTGAGTGTGGTAAGTCCAATAAATCAGATTGTAGGTGCTGGAGTCTGTTGAGGCTCAGGACCTGGCTATCACATTATCAGTCCAGAGATTCAAATCCCCTAACTATATCTTAAACCCCAACGTTAACTGCACCTCCAGCAGATTAGTATGAAAGTCTTATGAAGGGGGATCCCATCTGAGTCCAGATTCATCACACATAAACACCATTTCCAGAGAGGGGCCATCTGCCCTGGTAGTAAACCCCATCGGCCATGACCATAACTCTCATGGGTCTCTTTAGCCTTCATAGGAACCAATATCTGGGGGTTGTATCTGCTTTATCTGTCTCTCTGACTCTGCTCAGTTGTGCATGAGGGCAATCCTTCTGCCAGCCTCCAGACTCTTTTTTAGAAACTCGTAGCCATATAAACTCATTTCTCCTTTCCATTTCCCCCTTACTTTAGGTCAAACAGCATTTTAAAGTCATGTTGTTTTATGTAGACATGGATATTCTGCTGATCCGCATTGAACCTTCCATATAAGGTCCTTTTCCAGTTGCATCATCAGTTGGTATTTGATAGTGGTCCCTCGTTGCCAGGGAGGCTCATCCCCGGGTGTCATGTCCCACGCTGGAGGGAAGGCATTGCATTTACATGCTGAGTTTGGCTTCGAGACTGGCCACATTTGAGTAACATGAAGGCTGACAGGAGGAAATTCCCAGGCACAATGTTGCTCTAGGCCTTGTTCTTATTTTAGGTTTATCAGCTCACAAGCATAGTCATTAGCATCAGGTGCTCACTGTTGAACCCTCACTCCCTCCCGGTCCCCGCCGCTGTACCTGGGAGACTATCGCTGCTCCCCTAGGGACCACGACAGAGCACCACTGGCCAGGAACCCAGTACCCCCCCCCCTGCTGGGTTTTTAATTGTTGCCACTATGAGTATATCCAATCATTACCATGCACCCTGGACATATGTTCTGTACAGCTCCCTGTCAGCCATATATCACCTGTCATTGGTATCCCATACCAGTATCCCTCCATTGCCATTGTTGAAACACTCTGTGATCCAGAACTCCCCAAAATTTGAAGCCCAATATAATGTCATGGTCCCTTACTAGGGAATGGCATATAGCGATGGGTTTAAAGGATAGATAAAGAACTTGGATAAAGTTAGATAAAGAACTTAGATAAAGAATGTTGACTTGAAAAAATTCCACATCCTATCCTTTTTTTCCCCCCCCCCCCTAATTATTCAGCGTTTCTTCATAGGAGTCCTAGACCACAGCAATGCATATATATAATATACAGCACTCCCATACATCCACCACAACACCTTTTTCCTTCCACAGCGATACTCTTACACCCTATTCACATCATATTTACTTAAGGTGATGTACAGAGTCTGAGATATTAGCTTTCTAACATGGTAATATCTGTGCTTACATTATGGTGCATACTTTAGGATACACAGTTCTTTACATTTTTAGTTCTCCTATGTTTTACATTATGGTTTACATTATCAGTCTGTCGTCTCCTATATGTTATGGTGTAATATTACATGTTTTATATCCATCCTTGTGTACTCTCAAGAAACTCCTCCCTTGCCCCCCATTTACTTTGGTTCCACACATTTAACGTCCATTTTCCCTTCCACCTTGGTGCCCACAGTGACAGTCAACCTCCGTTTCCTGAGGAGCCACTTCCAGAGATAGATGGAATAGTGTTTAGGGCCTAACTTGCTCATCTGCCCCAATGCCCTGGGAGCCACCCTTTCTCTCGAGGGATAGAGTTCCCTCTATTTGGTGGCATTAGTCCTCCCCAGGATGTGGGTCCACCCCCACTCTCACTACTTGGGATTCTACCCCATGGTGTCACCCACTCTGGCAGAATGAGCATTTAGACATTCCCCAGGAGCCCGTCCTGCATCAGACCCTCCCCTCCGAGCATTCTAAACAGGTAACCCTCTTTATTATATTTTGATATTATTTTCTCGGCATTTTACTCTCCACCACCTCCTAACCCTCTCCTGTGTTCGTATGCTACCCCTCCCTCCCCCCACTTTTTGGCAACATTACCCAACCGTCCCTCCCCAGCCACCCTCAAACCCGCAAAGCCCCAACCAAAGGCAACCCCTTGCCCCCATTTTATCTCTTCTTTGTGTTCATACTTACCACCATCTCGTCTTAAGTTCCACCCCTGCAGACATCGGCTCATATCCTTCCTCCACCCTCCGATTTCCTGTAAGCCTATCGTTCAGTCTCTTGCTATCTAGGGCAGCTTGTTTATTTCATATCATTGAGGTCATGTAGTATTTGTCCTTCAATGTCTGGGTTGCTTCACTCAACATAAGGTTCTCAAGATTCATCCATGTTATCACATGTGTTTGTAGTGTGTTTGTTCTTACAGCCGAGTAGTATTCCATTGTGTGTATATACCACATTTTATTGATCCACTCATCTGTTGATGGGCATTTGGGTTGATTCCAACTTTTGGCAATAGTGAACAATGCTGCTATGAACATTGGTGTACATATATCGGTTTGTGTCCTTGTTTTCAGTTCTGCTGGGTATATACCCAGCAGTGGTATTGCTGGGTCATATGGCAAATCTATGGCTAGTTTTTTGAGAAACCGCCATACTGTCCTCCAGAATGGTTGGATCCTTCTGCATTCCCACCAGCAGTGGATGAGTGTTCCCCTTCCTTCACATCCTCTCCAGCACTTGTATTCTTCTGTTTTTTTCATAGCTGCCAATCTTATGGGTGTAAGATGGTATCTCATTGTAGTTTTGATTTGCATTTCCCTGATAGCTAGAGATTTGGAACATTTTTTCATGTGCTTTCTTGCCATTTGTATTTCTTCTTCGGAGAAGTGTCTGTTTAAGTCTTTTTCCCTTTTTTTAAATGGGTTGTTTATCTTTTTATTTTCAAGATATAGGAGTTCTTTATATATGCAAGTTATAAGTTTCTTATCAGATATATGATTGCCAAATATTTTCTCCCACTGTGTGGGCTCCCTTTTTACTTTCTTGACAAACTCCTTTGAGGTGCAGAAGGCTTTAATTTTGAGGAAGTCCCATTTATCTATTAGTTCTTTTGCTGCTCGTGCTTTTGGTGAGATATTCATAAATCCATTTCCTATTACAAGGTCCTGTAGATGTTTCCCTACACTGCTTTCTAAGGTTTTTATGGTCTTGGCTCTTATATTTAGGTCTTTGATCCATCTTGAGTTGATCTTTGTATAAGGTGTGAGATGGTAATCCTCTTTCATTCTTCTACATATGGCTATCCAGTTCTCCAGACACCATTTGTTGAATAGGCCACTGTCTCCCAATTGAGAGGGTTTGGTGGCTTTATCAAATATTATGTGGCTATATATGTGAGGTTCTATATCAGAGCTTTCAATTCGATTCCATTGGCCTATGTGTCTTTCCTTATGCCAATACCATGCTGTTTTCACCACCGTAGCTTTATAGTATGTTTTGAAGTCAGGTAGTGTGATTCCTCCAATTTCGTTTTTCTTTTTCAGTATGTCTTTGGCTATTCGGGGTCTCTTTCCTTTCCAAATAAATTTCATAGTTAGTTTTTCTAGTTCCTTAAAGAAGGCTGCGTTGATTTTTATTGGGATTGCATTGAATGTGTAGATCAATTTTGGTAGGATAGACATCTTAATAATGTTCAGTCTTCCTATCCATGAACAAGGAATAGTCTTCCATTTATTTAGATCTTCTTTGATTTCCTTGAACAATCTTGTATAGTTCTCGGTGTATAAGTTCTTTACCTCTTTAGTTAAATTTATTCCTAAGTATTTGATTTTTTTATTTACTATTGTGAATGGTATTTGTTTCTTGATTTCCTCCTGATCTTGCTCATTATTGGTGTACAGAAATGCTACTGATTTTTGCGCATTGGTCTTATAACCTGCGACTTTACTAAACTCATTTATGTGTTCTAGAATCTTCATTGTAGATCTCTCAGGGTTTTCTATGTATAGGATCATGTCATCTGCAAATAATGAAATTTTGACTTCTTCCTTTCCAATTTGAATGCCTTTTATTTCTGGTTCTTGCCTCAGTGCTCGTGCAAGTACTTCTAAGACAATGTTAAATAGGAGCGGAGACAGTGGGCATCCTTGTCTTGTTCCTGAGTTTAGAGGGAAGGAGTCTAGGATTTCTCCATTGTAAACAATATTGGCTTTAGGTTTTTCATATATACTCTTTATCATGTTCAAAAAATTCCCTTGTATTCCAATCTTTTGGAGTGTTTTTATCAAGAAAGGGTGCTGTATTTTGTCAAATGCTTTTTCTGCATCAATAGATATAATCATGTGATTTTTTTCCTTCAATCTGTTTATATGGTGTATTACGTTGATTGATTTTCTTATGTTGAACCATCCTTGCATACCTGGGATGAATCCCACTTGGTCGTGGTGTATAATACGTTTAATGTATTGTTGAATACGATTAGCAAGTATTTTGTTAAGTATTTTTGCGTCTAGGTTCATCAGAGAAATTGGTCTGTAATTTTCCTTTCTTGTGATGTCTTTGTTTGGCTTTGGTACTAGGGTAATGTTGGCATCATAGAAGGAGTTGGGTAATGTTCTTTCTGTTTCGATGTTTTGGAATAGTTTCAGCAGGATTGGTGTCAGTTCTTTCCGGAATGTTTTGTAGAATTCACCTGTGAAGCCATCTGGCCCTGGGCTCTTCTTAGTTGGGAGATTTTTGATAACTGATTCTATCTCTCTGCTTGTGATTGGTTTGTTAAGATCATCAATTTCTTCTTTCATCAATATGGGCTGCTTATGTGTTTCTAGGAATTTGTCCATTTCCTCTAGATTGTCATTTTTGTTGGAATATAGTTTTTCAAAATATCCTCTTATGATAGTCTTTATTTCTGTTGGGTCAGTGGTGATATCGCCTTTCTCATTTCTTATTTTGTGTATTTGCATCTTCTCTCTTTTTTTCTTTGTTAGTGTTGCTAAAGGTTTGTCAATTTTGTTAATCTTCTCAAAAAACCAGCTCTTGGTCTTGTTTATCTGTTCAAGTGCTTTCTTATTTTCTATTTCATTTAGTTCTGCTCTTATCTTTGTTATTTCCTTCCTTCTTCTTCCTGTTGGGTTACTTTGTTGTTGTTTTTCTAATTCCTTCAAATGTGCAGTTAGTTCTTCGATTTTTGCTCTTTCTTCTTTTTTGATATATGAATTTATGGCTATAAACTTCCCTCTCAGTACTGCTTTTGCTGCATCCCATAAATTTTGGTATGTTGTGTTATCATTATCATTTGTTTCAAGGTAGTCATTGATTTCTTTTGAGATTTCCTCTTTGACCCACTGTTTTTCTAAGAGTGTGCTGTTTAATTTCCAAATCGTGGTGTGAAATCTGGGCTTCTGTCCCTTGCAAATCTCCAGCTTGACTCCACTGTGGTCAGAGATAATGTTTTGTATGATTTCAATCTTTCTGAATTCGTTCAGCCTTTCTTTGTGGCCTAGCATATGATCTATCTTGGAGAATGATCCATGTGCGCTTGAGAAAAATGTATATCCTGCTGTGTTTGGGTGTAGCGATCTATATATGTCTATTAGATCGAGCTCCTCTAATATACTATTCAGATGTTTTGTTTCTTTGGTGATTCTCTTTTGAGATGTTCTGTCCAGAGTTGATAGTGGTGTATTAAAATCCCCCACTATAATTGTAGATGTATCTATTCTTTCACTTAGTTTTTCCAGCGTTTGCCTGACGTATTTAGAGGCACCCTTGTTAGGGGCATAGATATTTATGATTGTTCGATCTTCTTGACAGATTTTCCCTTTCACTAAAATGTAGTATCCTTCTTTGTCTCTCACAATTGTTTCACATTTAAAGTCTATTTTGTCTGATATTAATATAGCTACTCCTGCCTTTTTTTGGTTATTGTTAGCTTGTATGATTGTTTTCCAGCCATTCACTTTCAATCTCCATGCGTCTCTGGGTCTAAGATGTGTCTCTTGTAGACAGCATATGGATGGGTTATATTTCCTTATCCAATGTCCCAGTCTGAATCTTTTGATAGGTGAGTTTAATCCGTTGACATTCAGTGTTATTACTATCAAGGAATGATTTGTGTTAGCCATATTTTGATTGGATTTGTGTTTGTCATATTTTGTTTGTATATTTTTTTGGTCTTTTTTGTTGTTGTTGTTGGTCTTATACTCTCCTCCAACTTTGCCTTTCCTGTTTTTTCCTTTCTTCCTGCAGAACTCCCTTTAGAATTTCTTGAAGGGGAGGTTTCTTGTTGGTATACTCTTTCAGTTTCTGTTTGTCTGTGAATATTTTGAACTCTCCATCATGTTTGAATGCTAGTTTAGCTGGATAGAGTATTCTTGGTTGGAAGTTTTTTTCCTTTAGTACCTTGACTATATCATACCACTGTCTTCTTGCCTCCATGGTTTCAGAAGAGAAATCAGCACTTAATCTAATTGAGCTTCCCTTGTATGTGATGGTTTTCTTTTCTCTTGCTGCTTTTAGGATTTTCTCTTTGTCTTGAGCCTTGGATAATTTGATAAGTATATGTCTTGGGGTGGGCCTGTTGGGGTTTATGACTTGTGGAGTGCGCTGTGCTTCTTGGATATGTACATCTGTCTCTTTCAGTAGATTTGGGAAGTTTTCAGCCATTATTTCCTGCAACACTCCTTCTGACCCCTTTCCCTTCTCTTCACCTTCTGGAATGCCTATAATACGTATGTTTGAGCGTTTTGCATTGTCATTCAGGTCCCTAAATCCTAATTGGATTTTTTCTATCTTCTTATTGACCCCTTCTACTATCTGTTTGATTTCTGAGGTACTGTCTTCCACATCACTAATTCTCTGCTCTGTCTCTTCTAGTCTGCTGATATTTGCTGCAAGTGTATTTTTGATTTCTTGAACTGTGGTGTTCATTCCCATCATATCTGTTATGTTTTTGCGTATGTCTGCAATTTCCCCTCCAAGTGATGTCTTCATGTTGTTAACCTCTTTCATTACTGCATCAAATTTGTCGGTGATGAATGTTCTGAGTTCTTTCATTGCTTGTGCCAAGTTTTGCTCCCCTTCATGCTTATTGGTTTGTTGATTGGATTCAGTCATGTTTTCCTGATTATTGGTTTGGTTTGTAGATTTTTGTTGCTTTCTGGTCATCTCTTTATTTTGACGAATTTAATCAGTTCCTTAGCTTCTTTGTCTGCTTTTGGAGGTTAATTAGTTGTTATTTTTACATAGGTGTTATATCTTCTCTTTGTCACTTTTTTCTTCTTACTCAAGTTACTTGTTGTTGGTTAAGTTCACTTTAGAAGAAAGTATTAGTGTTGGGAAAAGGCAATTGTGTCAGCAAGGGTAAAGTGTAAAGTGGTATTGGTAATGTATGTTAACAAAGCAAGAATATGAGATCTGGGAGGATGGAGGTTAGATTCATGTAGATTGTATAGAGTTATAGCTGTAGGTAGAGTATCTTTTATGAAGTAGATGACTGAATATAGGCGGAATATGGTATGAACTACAAAGCTATTGTTTTCATGAGAGAAGGAAAAAGAAAAGAAAGGTAATAGTTTCAAGAGTGGATAACAGACAGAAAACAAAACAAAGGTATTAGAAATTAAGAGTTAGACACTTTGTGGATCAAAGAATGGGAGGTGGGGGGTGGAATATAGGAGAGACAGTAGATTATAGTGGTTATCAAGATGCAGGGGAAGAGGGATAGTGTAGGTAGCCTAAATCAGTTCACACAGAAATGAGGCAGTGGAGGATGGGAAAACCCAGCAAATGTGAGGTGTTCCCTGTAGCACGTATTGTGTACTTGAATTAAAATAAAATAAGTGGAAAATGAGGGACAAGAGGGAAAGAGAGAACCGAAAAAAAAAAAACACTAATTATAATAAAGAAAAAAAGAAAGACAAGAAGAAAGGAAGAAAGAAAAAGAGGATAGGCAAGCGGTGGGGAACAGATGGGGGGAGAGAGATACAGGTATACACGTGTCACAATTGCAACACTATCTTAAACAACAACCAAAAAAACCCCTAAATATCTGTATAAAATAAAAGGACTTTGGGGGAGACGCTAGGAGAAAAGATTAGGGGATAATGCAATATTAGCAATCAGGGCGTCAAAAAGAGTAAAAAATAAGATAAAGTGAAAATAAAAACTAAACAATATGAACCATTAAAGATAAAACGCAAACGTTGAGGTCCAGGGCACTCAAGGACCCCAGGTAGACCCCAGAGCGTGATGGATTCAGGGGTGGAAAGTCTGAGACACTGAAGACTCAAGAGGTGTGAGTCTGGGGTGTGGACCGCCAGAGTTCAGGGGACCCAGACCTGGCAAGCTCAAATCTGGTCCACAGAAAGCTTAGGAGCCCCGCAGTGCAACACAGCCCTCAGGGATCCCCGTAGCTGGGTGCCAGCCCTGTGGGGGAAGCCAGATCCGTGAATTTTATATTGAATTTCTGATCCCTGAAATTCACCTAACTCCTCAGGGTATCAGCCTTTGGACAGCTCCCTCCCTGTGCTCCCTCGCAACGGCCACTTGAGGGCGCCTCTACACCACAGCCAGTTCAATGACCCAGATCCCAAGCCCCGCCGGGTGGGGTGGGCTTCAGCTGGAAACGCCGAAAACAGACTCTAAGATCCGAAATCCCAAACTTCGCAAAATATCCTCCAATCAGCTTCCAGACGTGTCCTCCTCCCTCACTGCACCCTACAACAGTCTCCCAATTGTGTCCCCTTATTGTCCAAAATCCAATTCCGTTGCAGATCGGCAGCCGGACCTGTGGGGATGGGGCTCCAGGCGGAAGCACTGTCCCCCCTGTCCAGCGACCAAAAACGTCCCCCGCTTCACAAGAAAACACCGTCTGTCTCCCCAAATCAATCTGCAAAGGAGTCTTGTCCCAACAATCCCTCACCAGCCAGCCCAGTATCCGCGAATTTCTCAGCACCGCAAAGCCTCTAGTAAAAGGAAAAAAAAAACAAAAACCCTGGCCGCCGGGGCTCCGGAGCTGCAAGAGCGCCCGCTACCGCGGCTCCGCCCACCCAAGGAGGAAACTTCCCGAGCCCAGCTGGGACCTCCGTTTATATATTATAGATGTATCCTCTCTGTTACCTTCCCACCGAATTGACGTCCAGACACCTTCCAACCAGCAAAAATCCCCGAAACAGCGCGGTCTCAAAGAGCCTTCAACGCTGCCCAGCTGCCCCCTGCAGAGACACTACCAGGCAAGCTCACGCAGCCACCATCTTGCCGAAAAGCCTGAGCCTGTAGAATTTGAGTAGTTTTTGCCATATTTACTGTCTTGTGGCTCCCCACCATGAATCATTCAACTAAGGCCCTATGGAAAGTTTCTAGTCAGTTGAGCCTGGTTGTGCTCTTTGGATCCCAAAGGGGGTCCTCCTCTGGGGACTGCAAGTGGGCATATTGGTCACTGTCCAAACTTTCCTCAGGTGGGTGCTAAGCCAGGTTAGAGCTCCCTGCATGACACACATTCTTTCTTCAAAGTTTAATAAAGTCATTATAAATTGTTTACAATCAACCCAAGTGGGTTTGTGGGTCTGTATGATGGACTGGAAAATGTCCATCATGGCTTGAGGCTTCTCTGAGAATGGTGAGGTATGGCTTTTCCAGTTAAAATGGTCCGTTGTGGTAAAGGGCTGATAGATGAATGTCCAGGTCCCCCCCGAACCTAGCCATGTGCATCATAAAAAATTGGGGTCCAGCCTTCATGGAAAGGTAGCTGGTAGGCAGGCTTTTTCTGTGCTTCCTCTGCCCCTAGGGGTTCCTGTGGTTTAAGTTGCGCCTCTCAGCATCTCCACCCTGACTGATTGGCAGCACTGCAGCAGCATTGCCAGGGGCAATGGGCTGTAAAAGCTGCAGATCTGTATTTTCCATTGCAGAAGGTATCAAAGACCACTGAGGAGATGGTAAAAGCTGCTACAGGGATGGCATAGGGCTCTCTGGTTCGATAAAGGCAACTGCAGGGATGGTATAGGTGCCCTCTCAGATGGTGATAAAATCAGTGGTGGGGGTGGTATGGGTGTCTCTTCCCTGTGTGGATGATGATAATGGGGCACTGCTTAGAGAGACTAGCTCATTTTCATTCCTTAGTATTTCTGGGGCAGGAGTCATTGCATACGGTGGCAGAAATTCATGTTTGTATGGCCCTTCTAAAATGGGCAGATTGGCACTGGACTCAGGGTACACTTTCTCTGGGCCCTTTGCATGGTGATTGTTTGGTATGGTCCCTGGGACAGCACTCCTTGGTTTCTGTATTAGGCAAATTCTAGCTTCCATATTCATACTCTACCCTAACCAAGGTGGATTTTGGCTTATAGCATTTTCCCAAGGATCAATGTAGGGGAATTGGGTGTCCTGGGTTTCCAGTTACTGCATCATGGACTTTATGGATGATCCAGGGATCTAAAATGCCATACTGGGGCCAGCCCATGCCAAAAGTTGGTCATTCTAATTCACAAAGCATCCTAAGCTTTCCTGGTTGGAACCTTATGCTGTATACATCTTCATGGAATGCATGGGGGAAGTTTTTCAGCATACAACTGAAGAGGGTCCTACTTTGTGTGTTTCCCATGTTTCCACCCTGTGCTGATGGTACACAACAGTCACTCAAGCCATACACTTAGTCCATCTCTGGTCGCAACCCTCACGGAAACTTTCGGCACCTCTTAACCTTAGCAGGTCTGTATAAGCCCCTGACTTGGAAGAGGGTCCCTTTGCAGGGACCCCCCAGACTGCCCTTGATCATATGAGGTCACCACAGAACCACAGATCAGGACTCTGCACTTGCCACACAGAAGTGACTTTCTGCATCTCACCCAGTTTCCACAATCACATGCACACAACCACCCCCCTTTCCTTTTCTCGAACCTGGAGAGGAGGTACCTTCCTCCTGTATTCTCAGGTGTACTGGGGCCTCCCCTTTTAGAGAGCTGATCAGTCTCCCTCCTTATTTTAGAATTAGGCTTTTCCTGCACTATGCCCCTGGGGGTCTTACCCATCTGATGTGTAGTGCTCCTTGCTTCATTCTCATTGTCTCTCAAATGCACTGGTGCTCTGGTTCTTCCAGGAGGTCTCTGGTGAAGACCACAACCTCTTTCTGGACTAAAAGGGGAGTCCAGGGGCACCCAGGGCTGGGTTTCACCTGAGCCCTCCCAGCCTCCTCAGAGACATCTGAAAGGGGCAAACAATTGTTGCCACCTCTGATCTTCTCAGTGCAATCCTGGACAAGCCCCCAGAATTGTAGTAGCAGAGAAGTCAGGTGTATGTGGTGTTGAAGGCCAGGACACGAGAACTCTGAGAAGGAATTTGACTTAATATTTTTTTTAAAGATTTATTTATTTATTTCTCTCCCCTCCCCCCCACCCCAGTTGTCTGTTCTCTATTTGTTGCATCTTCTTTGTCCACTTCTGTTGTTGTCAGTGGCATGGGAATCTGTGTTTCTTTTTATTGCATCATCTTGTTGTGTCAGATCTCTGTGTGGCACCATTCCTGGGCAGGCTGCACTTCCTTTTGTGCTGGGCGGCTCTTCTTACAGGGTGTGCTCCTTTGTGTGGGGCTCCCCTATGTGGGGGACACCCCTGCATTGCACGGCACTCCTTGTGCACATCAGCACTGCACATGGGCCAGCTCCACATGGTCAAGGAGGCCCTGGGTTTGAACTGCAGACCTCCTATGTGGTAGGTGGACACCCTAACCACTGGGCCAAGTCTACCACCTGGAAGTTGATTTATTTAGACCAGCCAGAATTGGTGGACTCCTGTCATAATAAAAACTGAGCCCCAAATAGAATTTTTTGGGTCCCTTTTGTACAGAGGAAATAAGAGTGGGAAGAAAAATTGTGCTTGTATGTATGCAAAAATATTTTTGTTAGTTTCTTCAAGTGTTTTGTCTGAGTATTGGATTGGTTATTTCCCCCAGGTAAGCTTGAATTAATGCATATCCCCCAAATTCCAAGTCAGCATTTAGCACTACCCCCCCCCACATTCCAGCTTATATCCTCCCTGAATATCCAAAGCCTACAGAGTTTATACTTCTCAATTGGCTTTCTAGGCATATTTGGAAATAAGTTTGGATTTGTGCACAGGCTATATTACATCTGCTGCTTTCAGCCCTCCATTTATAAAGGACTCCAGCAAGAGGACCGATACCCACCCTAGACTCACTGAAGCAATCCAATCAAAGACCCCAAATTGAATCCAATTCAAGTTCTCAAGCCCACAGGAATGAATTAGCTCCAAGAATATGTGATCTTTCCTGGGCTCCACATAAAGTTTCAAAGTGCCCCAACATGAAGGTCAGTTTCTTTCTCTTGCCTAGTATTTTTTGTTGATTGGCTTTATAGTAAAACTCTTCTCTGACACTTAGAATTGGCTGTATTTAATTGATCAAATTTTCCCAGTTCTTCATCTCATTCTAGCCCTGGATATTTGGTATAATTTTTAAGATTGTACTATGTGTATAATTGTTTTACCCTAAGAAAAAAATTCTTTCCTAGTTCTCTGACAATATTGATCTGTTCTGTTTTTTTTTTTTTTCACACACTCCTTTCATTGCCTCTAGCTGTTTTACATGATATGCAAAATCTTGGAGGATGGTCACCTCAGAAAGGACTTTCTGAAGTCAGTATTTCCAGTCAAATGAGGACCAGAGACTCACAAAAAGGGCTCAGACCAGCCCCAATGAGCCCTGGAGAAAGGTACAGGTAAGACACCAGAAGCCTTTTTCACAACTCGGTGAAGCTTGAATTCCTGTCCTGCCAAAAATAGGCACCCTTTAGAAAACTGTTCCCTGCAACCCTAAGGGGGTATTGTGCCTTTAAGCTTTAACTGCCTTCCTCCATGTCAGCAGTGGGGTTGAGTCAATGGCAGTGGCTGTCCTTGTCTGGGTTAGCTAAAACAGCGGTTCAGAACTGGAACTCAGTAATCAAAACGCTGATCAAAAGATATGCTCAATCCCACCATTGTCGGGGTAGACGTCCATGTTCCTCTCCACCCACAACAGCCAGCCAGGGACTAGATCCTAAGATAGCCCATATCATGAATGGGGGATGGGTGCCCGCTGTAAGTATAGAGTGAGCTACTCAGTATTTTTTAAACTTGATAAAAATTGTAATTAGACTGTGTAGTGTTCTTTTTTTAACAAATCAATTTTATTTATACATATTAATAAAGCTTACAATTCACACAAAGTAAAAAAACAGTGGAATTTGGTATGATCACATAGTTGTGCATTCTTCACTTCAATCATTATTGGAGTATTTCTATTATTTCAGTAATAATAAAAAACAAACAGGAAAATTCCTCACCTCTCAACCTCTCTATGATTCCCCTGCTGTACATAGTTGCTATTTCTGGCTACTCTTGCAAAATTATTTATTAGTTCATTAAGTTGTTTTTTTGAGATGTGTTCACATACACTATGATCTATCCAAAGTGTATAATCAATGGCTGTTATTATAATCATAATGTCGTACACACAGTTTTTAGCACAATTTCTCAGCCTTTTCTATACACCATTCTCTGGATGCTGTATAATGCTCCTTTGGCTTCCTGAGCTCCAGAACAGCTGTTACAGACAGTTTCTGACTCTTCACTAGCTCTTTTGGAAGAGAAGTGAGTCCTGAATCTCCCTGCTCTGCCATCTTCCTGGAAATTCCCTTGCTAGTGTAAATATCTTTGGTATACATGGAACAAGATAACCTAGTACACATCTTCCTGACCAAACATGGAGAAAAGTTTTATATATTTTCCCACATGGAAAATAAGCAATCCAATATGATCTAAAGTTAGGTTAAGATTAGATCCAGAAAACCATCTTGAGTGTCTCTCTATTTGTATTTTTTTACCCTTTAAGGAGGTCATATAAGCATCAGCACATTGCCATTTTACAAGAGTCCATTAGTCTGAGAAAGAAGAAAGCATTCCTATTTAAATGATGTAACAAATCATGTATATTACTCCCAATTAAGTATGTTGAGTTTCCATTTTAAATATAACCTGAATATTGACTAAATCATGTTATATAAGTTTATCGTATTGGGGAAAGAGATAATGCAGGCATTACACATGCAAGTGGGATACTTGTCATTGAATGAATATCTAATTTAGTGATTTTCTTTGTTACATCAGTAAAAGTATCATTATTGGAGTCACTTTTAAGCTCTCAGTCTTTGACTATGGGAGTCCCAAATCTATTGTCTGAATCTAACCTGATTGATTGGTTATATACAACCAATATATACAACCAGTCTTGTATATATCCAATTTTGGCCCTGTCTTATTACAGTTTTCTTGCATAAAGAAGAGTTTATAGTCACCAAATTATAAGTTGTGAAAATGTAGTTAAAGCTTCAAATAAAGTGTCCCAATGCCAAATACATTTAACTTACTAATCTGTAACAAGGGCTGACTAATTTTTAACAGGATACCAAATCTTTTTATTAAACATTTACCTCTTTTTTTGGCCAGTGATCACTTTTGCCTGAATGGAACACTATTTTAGGTCCATCTTTTTTTTTTTTTAATGAATATAAGCTTTATTACATCAAGTAATAAATACATACAAAGACGCAAATAGTTTCAGTCATTTTTTCCCAGACATTTTGATCAACTTACAGGAAACACAAAACTGAAAGCTACACAGTCTCAGTATGAAAATTTTGGGGGATCCTTGTTCGGTATGATAGATTGCTCTTCTGTATTTATAACTTGTGCACTTTTTATTTGACTTCAAAGCACTAATAGTCATGCAAATGCTTAAGCAAAAAGTTATATTAAGCAGAATCTACACTGTATTGCCAAACTGGGACTGGCTACTAAGAAAAGCATGCTGTCAGTATTTGCTAAAAACAGAATTCTTAGAGTTGTATTAGCTTATGAAAATAACAACTTAGGGAACATAAATATATTCAAGAGAAGATTAAAGTGAGATACTGGTATCTTGGAGGCAAACTATAGTTTGATGTAAGATAGGTAACTTTTCCATGTATTATTTTTTTAATCAATGCTTAAAAAAATACCCGGGTACTTCCTAACTACTTAAAACACAAATCCTAATCAACTGCAAAATTTTTTCTCAATCTTAGTCGGTAGGTTCAGAGCCTAATGAACCATGAAAACAAACTGTTAACATTTTGAAAACAAAAGAGTTAACATCTGAACAGGTAGATGAACTGTAACTTCTCATCTTGTAAAGATGGAAAGCCTTCAAAGCTAACGAGGTGGCTAGGATCTGGCATTCTGTTCTGTTTTGGCCAAGCACTCCCGAACCAGTCCTCTAGCATGAATGATGCCTCGTTTCAATCTCTTCATGGCGCTCTTGCTCCCTGCGTAGGTGGGTCTGATCTCTTTCCCCAGCTCTTTGATAATGGCCAGCAGCTCAGCATATTTGCTTTGGGGCACCTGGCTCTTCCCAGTTCCCCGGGTCTAGCCAAGGGATGGCTGCCATAGTCACTCAGCAGCTGGTGGTACTGTGAGGATGTCGCCATGCTGGTAGAAGGAGAGTGGACACTTCCAGCCGCGTTGAGGGAGGCGGCGGGCATGTGCGCATTCAAGTTCAGTTTGTAAGGCATCCCCGCGGGCGGCGGGGCGCAGGGTGTGCGGGGCCGGGCCCGCGGTGGTGGCTGTGGCGGCAGTGAGGCGGCGAGGGGGCGCTGCACCCGTGGCGCCTGCACCCGTTCGTGCGCCCGCCGGTCTCCCGCGCACTTTTTGTTGGCGGCGGCTCGGGCCGCACCGGCAAATATCTAGGTCTGTCTTTATCATCTAGATATTGGCAAACCCAGCAATCAGTTAAATTTATAATGCTAGAAACCCTATAAATAACTGGAGTTGAGCTAGATCTAACCTTAGAGAAGTAGCAGTGATTAATAGTGATATAGCCTGTGCATAAATTCAAAATTGTTTCCCAGTGTACCTGGTCCCCAAAATAGCCAAATAAGTAATATAGGCCCTACAGTCTCTGAATGATCAGATACGATGTGAGACTAAATGTGTATTTAGGGTTGCCTCCAGATGAGATATGGAAGATATGCTAATCCAAGCTGCCTTGGATGTGGAGAATATGTAACTCGCCTGGAGGAAATAACCTATCTGATACTAAGATCAAACACTGAAGAACCTAACCAGAGGTCTGTTTGCCATCACTGTTAGTCTCCCTAATCCTATATCCTCTGTATAAAAGGGTCTGAAAAAAGCTATTCGGGCCTTGGTTTTTATTAGGACAAGAGTCCACTGAGCCCAGCCGGTTGAAATAAACCAACTTCCTTCTCTGTACTCTCGTGTCCTGGTCTTCGATACCTCACACACCTGATTTCTCTACAACAATAGCATTGCTTTTTAAATTTTTAAAATCACTTAATAAGTTGTTTCTTTGTAAATCAATCAATAATATTTTACACCATGCTTTAAAATTTAGGTAATCAAGACCACATTAATAATCCATAGGCATTTAGAATGAGATTCCATTTGCTCAGTTTTGCATTGTAAGCAGCATAATCACTGCAAAGATATACTCTGAATGTATATTTAATTATCTCATTTATACTAACTCTTCTAAGAAAGGATGTATTCTGTTTAGCTCTAGCTGGAGGTATCAAATTAAAAATTAATTAAGCTTTACTGTATTTGAGAATAGCTTTGGCTTAATTACCAATACCTTCAGCCATTTGTTTTATATTTACATACGTATACATGGGTAAGTCCTATGTGGATGTGTTTATTGTTTTTATGAAGTCTATCTATAACAATCTACTGCTAATAACAGACACACTATTGACCCGACCCGCGGATCAGTAGAACCAAGACCTGAGGGAGGGATTGGGAATGAAAAGGGACAAGAGACACAAAGAATGGAGACAAGACAGGATTCTGATCAAGTCTTGTTTATTGAGGGTCAATCAGGGGTATTTATAGCCAGGGATGAATGAGGTGGTACATACTGATGACAACACATGTGTCAGTAAATGATTGATTAACTAGATTTTGATTCTCATGCCACACGCATGTGCAGATGGTTATTTGGCAATGTCAGCGGAAAGACTTTCCTGCTCTTTAGGGAGTGCCCAATTGGAGCCTGGGGGGAGTGGTGTAAGAATAGAAACTTAATTGCTTCAGCGAGGGTGGGGAAATGGAAACTTAACCGGGTTAGTATCTAAAAATAGCGCTTAGCAACAAGATGGCCAATACAACACCTGTGCCAGAGGCAGCTTCCCCCACACTATGTTGCTGTTTAAAATTGGCCCTCAGTTCTGTTCTAAACTCATAGTTCAGTTTATTTTATTGCCCTCAACTTGTCATAACCAGAAGCAAAACACTGGAACTTTAAATTAAAACTCAACTCCACTTATCTAAAGGTTTGTTTATTCATACTATTTTGCTGAAGGACTCATACATATATATAAATCAATAAGTTAATCTGTGCAGTTTGACAGCAATATTAGAATCCCATGACCCTGTAATTAATTCTTGAAGGAAGTGATGTATATTTTCTGGATAATTTAGAGAAATGTTGACCTTTCCAGCTATTTTTTAAAAAATGAACAGTTCTTCCTTTTAACTAATTTATGAATTAATCCTTCTGAATTCACTTGTTTCTGAAACTGGTCTTAAGTAAAGTTCTGATGTCTAGGCAATTAATAGAGACTGTGTAATCCTGTCTAAGAAGACACTTCAAAGTGAATTAAACTGTTTTTCACTTGAGAGAAACAAACAATTCCCACCAAATCCTGAAAATGTATGTCACATTGGACCTCCCAGGACAACTCCGCATTTTACTGCAGAGCTTTAAAAAAGTTGTATTGGCTCTTCTGAAAGACTCTCAATGGACAATATCATCACCACCTATACCTGGAGAACAAGTGGTACATTTTTTACTTCAGTGGCAGAGAATATAACTACCAATTTCTATTTATCTGTAAAAAATATCTTTTAAAGATTTTTTTCTCTGCCCTTCCTGCCCCCCGCCCCCAGTCATTTGTTCTCTGTGTCCATTTGCTGTGTTCTTGTTTTTGTCGGCTTCTGTTGTCAGCGGCTTGGGAATCTGTGTCTCTTTTTGTTGCATCATCTTGCTGCATCAGCTCTCCATGTGTGTGGTGCCATCCCTGGGCAGGCTGCACGTTCTTTCATGCTGGGCAGCTCTCCTTATGGGGCACACTTCTTGCACATGGGGCTCCCCTACACAGGGGACACTCCTGTGTGGCACGGCACTCCTTGTGCACATCAGCACTGCACGTGGGCCAGCTCCACACAGGTCAAGGAGGTCCGGGGTTTGAACTGTGGACCTTCCATGTGGTAGACAGACACCCTAGCCACTGGGCCAAGTCTGCTTCCCTGTAAAGAATATTTTAAGAGACTCTGAAAGAGCAGAGTAAGGATGAGAAGATTTAAGAGTATCTAAAATTTAAATAATAAATCTCTCTCACAAAATTTATCTCCTTAAAAGAAATGTACTAAATAATGTATATGTGAATACCCTACTTATATTTTGAAAAATCAGTTATTTTTATTTAAGTGAAGGTAGAAATGAATTAAAATATGAAGGATAGAGTTAAAAAACCAGCTATATAGCCAATTCAAATTACATTAAAACCCAAATATGAACTATAAAGAGAAGTGAAATTTTCCTAAAATGAAATGAATATTCACTAAACCATATCCCCTCCCCAAGTAGGTAAATTACATTAAGGCGAAGAATTCTACATGGACTGAGATACTTTTACACTTCAATATGTATAAAAACATAAAAATAAATTTAATGTTGCAAAAATAACTATCTGAGTTTTTAGAGTTACATAGTTAGAAATATATAATTCTACTCTTACAAACAAGTCAATTAGGAGAAATAAGTTAGCATAATCATTTGAACTAGCTGCCTACATATTGGGCAGGCCTTATTTTGTTTTTTGTGGGTTTTTTTTTTTAGCTTTTTTGAACATGTAAAACAAGCCATAAGATGTCCTTTTTTGTCATGGATGATACAGTCAATTTTAGGTCACAAGGTTCAATGGCACAAAGATGGAAACTAGATTCCATGCATTTTTCTTTATCTTGTGTTTCATTCCTCTCAAACTCTTGGACAGCTTTAATTTTTTTTAATTTTTAAAGAAGCTTTAGATTATATAAATGTTTAATAAAAAATATAGGGGATTCCCATATTCCCCAACCCCTCACCCTAACCCTCCCACACTTTCCCACATTGACATCTTTCATTAGTGTGGTAAATTTGCTACAATTGATAAACACATATTGAAGCATTGTTATTAACAATGTACTATAGTTTCTATTATAGCTTACACTCTGCCTTACCCAATTTTATAGGTTATGACCAAATGTAATGGCCTATACCTGTCATTGCAATGTCATGCAGGACAATTCCAATGCCCCAAATGTCCCCATATTATATCTATTCTTCCCTCTCCCTCACCTCAGAACCTCTGGTGGCCACTACCTTTACATCAATGATAAAAGTTCTTCCATTGCTAGAATAATATTAAATCTATAATAGAATAATACTAAGTCTACTTTAGTCCATTGTTCACTCCCCAGTCTTGAGAATTTCAGGATGGTGATCCCACTGCTTCTACTTGAGAGGGGGCTTAAATCCCAATGGGCAGATGGCTGACATCTTCTTACTGGTATAAATGTTTCTACTAGAAATTGATGGCTGAGAATAGCCCTTATTTTCTTGGGATTGGGAGGCTTGTGTGATTTTATTCTTTTCCTCTATGTCATTTTTCTGAAATCAGGAACATTAAAGTCCTCTTCTACATGTGTTGAGTTTTCTAGTATGGCTTTCCCAGGTATTTTCCCTTTATCATTTCCTTTATCTTCAGGAAGCCAATTCTCACATCTGTTGTAATGCATTTCCACAAGGGGAGGATACATTTCATTGCATGAAGTACATTTCCCACAGAGAGCTAAGGAAATTTCAGGATCTTCTTCAGATGAGTCTGTATCACTCTCCCCTGCTTGATATACAGTAACTTGATAAACCTGATCATCTTCATATGAGAGTTCTTGTCCTTCTTCACTAATCTTCTGAATCAAGAGATTCAACTTCAAATTATACACTGAATTGATCTGAAACTGAATCCTGATTCAACCAATCACCAGAATGTTCACTTAAACCAGTATCAACATCCAGATTTGATAGTCTCCATTGATTCACTCCTACAGAATCTTTTACACCTTATCTTCCTTATTATAGAGCAAGACTTTCATCAGAGGAAAGGTAAATGCTAGCAGATTTGTGGTGCTTTCTCTGTTGTCCACCAGCTAAGTCTTCTGAATTTTCTGTCTCACTAATTACTCTCCTTTTAGATGAAGGTCTAAAAATCAAATTTGAGGATGAAGGTTTCTCCTCCTACACCTCTTGCACAGGGTCCCTTTGATGGCTGCCATCTTTTTTTTAAGATTTATTTTATTTATTTCTCTCCCCTTCCCCCTCCCCTGCCCCAGTTGTCTGTTCTCTGTGTCCATTTGCTGTGTGTTCTTTGTCTGCATCTGTTGTTTTCAGCGGCATGGGAATCTGTGTCTCTTTTTTGTTGCATCATCTTGTTGTGTCAGCTCTCCGTGCATGTGGCACCATTACTGGGCAGGCTGAACTTTCACACTGGTCGGCTCTCCTTATGGGGTGCTCTCCTTGTGATGGGGCTCCCCTATGCAGGGGCACCCCTGCGTGAGGCAGCACTCCTTGTGTGCATCAGTGCTGCACACGGGCCAGCTCCACATGGGTCAAGGAGACCCAGGGTTTGAACCGCAGACCTCCCATGTGGTAGACGGACACCCTATCCACTGGACCAAGTCTGCTTCCTGATGGTTGCCATCTTGAAGGTGATGCCTGTTTTCACTTAGAGATGCACCTGAATCTGATGGTTCCTGCTGGTTGACTACTACCAACTTTCTGTAGACATTTTCCTGTGTTCTTTCACAGAGGAGCTTGGCACTACAAACAACTCCCCTAGAAGATAATTTAAACAATATGTAATATATTATTGTTTCTCATCACTTGGTCATAATATAGTGGCCAAGATAAAATATAATGTCTTTCATTGTGTGTGTTTTTGTGCACCAACAGACTTTAGCAACTTCAGTAATGATTGTTTTATTCTAACCAGGGTCTCTGGTTCTGAAACAGGAATCTGTGAGGTGCTCATAGCATATCAGTAGATAGATAATTGTTGATATTGTACATTTGCCATGCAGGGTTTTTCATGCCTACAGTGGGATCTTTTGAGGCTCCCCAGTTCTGTTCATGGGGCACATGGAAGCCTGCGTGTCAATTTCACACCACTATTGTATTCCAACACATTAGGTTGGGAATAGGAGATCCCTTGAGGCAAAAGCATCAGAACCTGAGTCAGAGGCTCTGACCAGAAAAAGGCTCAGCTTCTTGCTCCATCCCCCTTCCAGTCACACAGGGTAACACAAGCCCCAAACAAAAGGAACAAAGGTTGCTAATAGCCATGCTCCCCCCTCTTCCCATCTGTCCTCTTGATAGTGGGAGGCCACTGGGGCTGGGAAGCTAAGTATGGAGGCCCCCCCAACCTCCTGAGAACCCATATGGATCAGAGCATTCTGCTTTGATGCCTTGAGAGACATGCTTGTTGTCTCTGCTAACTAAAAGGGAAGAAGATTAGAGCTCTTCTGTTTTACTTAAGCTCTTAGATGCTCTTATCTTTTTAAACAAAAGAAGCAGCATTTGGAAATGTACACACACATCTTGTCTATTCTCCTGTATGTAGCCAGAAATGAAGCAGTTGCTTACAGAAAATAAAATGCTTCTCAGTTTTACTACTGTGTGGTTAGACTGGTAAGAGGATGTGTCTGTCCCCTTGAAGCTGGCACATGGTCTGTATGAATGCCCAGAGCCTGGAGAAGCCCTGGGCTCCCATCCAGCTCTTCAGGATGACAGTGGCCCTCCATCCTGCCATCCTCCCCAGCCCAAGGCTGTGCTACTTATATGTCACCAGGTCCTTGTCTGGTCAGCACCAATGTGAAACACCCTTCTCCATTCTAAAAGATTCTAAAAAGGAATCTTGTGGCTCTTTTAATACTATTACTATGTAGCAAAAGTTTTCTCTTCCTTTCTAGCATGGTATTTTTTGTTTGGGTTTTGTTTTTGTGCTGAAATGACAGTTCTCTTTCTTGCTCAGTCAGTCTCACATCTATTCTGTATAATATACCATGGCCAGACTCGGTACAGGCTCAGCACACCAGTGTCTTCCCAACTCATGTCCATGATAAAACAGCCCACTTCCCTAATTGGCTGACCAACCTTGTGGGTTTAAATTATGTGACACGGACAATTTTTCCAAATTGAGTACATTCAGTTGTTCATATGACCCTCATGGTATTCACGATATATGTAGGTTCACAACAGAAGATGATACATTATCAATATGATACCTAAATCATAGACTGCATATGTCATCATTTATAACAATGTAACTTCATCAAGAACTTCCCTCTGAAAGTTCTTTTTTTCAGATTTGTGCTAACATGGGGGTCGGGGACTGATTCCACAGGCATCATGTAGACATCAGACAAGGTTGTTTTCAAGTACCATTTTTTAAAAGAAAATATTTATTTTGCCCCATAATGATAGCAATGTATGTAATCTCAGCCCAAGTTTAAATATTTTTAAGGTACTATGAACTTAGGGCAGCACTGGGCAGTTTAGCACTTGCTGAAATGTGTTCAGTGTTCAATTATATTTGTGCACATTTCTTTACTGTACAATAAGGAAAACAACATTTAATTTTCTAATTATCCAGAGAAAGTAATGTAAAACAATGTTTTACTGAGAAATAAGACATTTTTCTTGTTGTTTTTCAGGGGGTTAGGATTGTTTTCTTTGCTCTATTTATTTTTAAAGTTCTTTTGCATTCTCCTTTTCATATATTTCCTTCATTTTACTGAAAGTTGTCCTTTATTCTTCAACCTTGATCTTTTTGTCTTCTAAAAATGCCATATTTGCTTAATGAAACCAGGGAAATGATAATGCCTCATACACACTGGATGTGTCACTTGTCTTTATTTTATTTGGTCATTAAATTTTTGTTTGGGGGAAGAGACATGCATGACAACTGCATGGCATATTCCACTTACTAGCTGCCTTCTCCACAAGTATGTATGAACATTTCTATAATTGTACAGAAGATGCAAGGAATACATAGCTTCATTTATATCACAAAATCAAAGATTGGGTTATTTTTCTTTTAATGTTTACAACCTATTTTCTCCATTTAAGTAGTGCTGTTTCAAGAACTATGTGGTATTACAGAAAAAGTTGGAGATTAGTTTGAGGACTGTTTATTGTTATACTCCTTGTCAATCCCCCACTGATTGAAAGAAAAATTTTTCCAGATAGCTTATCTTATCTTAGGATGTGGTCTTAGTTGGTATTTAAGAAAACCAGTCCATTCTTAGCTTTAAGCTTTCAATTTTAAGAATAAATGCATACAGCAGGAATTTAGAAACTTAAATATGTGCTTAACTTATTGCAGTCATAGTTTCCTCATAAATTCTTTATCAGCTATTTCATGTGCATTAGAAATAACAAGCTGGGCTCCAGTCTTGTGAAGCTGCTGCTGGTTAAAGAAGGATGTGCAGATGCTACCAAGTGTGGCATCTGGACCTCACACTGTCATGAAGCCCGAGTCAGGGGAAAGGAACTGAAATAAAATCATTGCCTTTGTAAACATGGGAACCTTTACTCAGCCTTATAAGGTGGGAAGGGAAAGCTAATATTAAAAATCAGCCTTGAAGGGTGGGTGCAACACCATGTGCTTTGTTAGGTGGTTTGGTGAACGTTTTTGCATGTGGGTCTTTCTCTTTTTACAGAGTAGATCGAGGTCCAGCCAAGTTGACTATAAAGGAAGTCAGATATCCCATTAAATTGCTATGAATTAGGAATGTCCCATTGGAGATCGCATCCACCCTACATTATTCAGAGCAGCAGCAGCTGTTTGCTGAGGGAGAAGGTTCTGTGGTGTCCTCATCACCTGCCACCTTGAAAGGCTGCTGCCTGCTCCTCTTTCGACAAAACTGCCACATCCAGCCCTTCCATTCCTCCCCAGTGTGCTTTGCTTTTAGAGTAGAAATTCACAGAATGAATACCAGCTCTTCATTTGCATGGTTGTGGCATTGACTGAGCCTCAACTTCAGGGTCACAGTGGTCAGGAGGCACTGGTGGCTGTCCTGAGTGCAGTGGCCCTCACTGAGCACCTGCCATCCAGTCTTCAGTCCATAAGTGTTGCTGCTGGTGAACCAGAGCTGAGTCTAAGCACTTCACTCATCACACTGCATAGGACAGACACAGGATTTGAGTCCACATCTGGGAGCCCAGTGTCTGGAATTTCCCTTCCTGGGTGTTTCTCAGTCAGCTAATTAAAGTATTTAGAGCAAGCATGCCTATTTTAAATAAGCAGCATTTCTAGTATTCATTGTGCTGTTCTAGTATACATAGTATTAACTATAGTCCTTTGAGAAACATGTATCTGCTGTTCACATCTTATTACGGCTACTTAAAAAGATAATCAGCTGTGCCAAAAATAGGGTGTTTTTGCTTTCACTTATTTTCTTAGAAGTTTAGGTATTGTTTGTTTAGTTTTTTAGTCAACAGTGTATTCAAATTAAGTTCTGGAAATATAAAATTACTGCCTTATATTACCTAATATAAAGGCATTCCATGAAGTTTGAAACAAGCTAAAAGTACACTGAAGTTCTTCTTCCTTATAAAACTTCAATAATTTTCCTGATGAAATTAAAGAGTGTGGTTGAAGACAGTTGTTCATCCAACTTTTTCTTTCTGGGGAAATGTGGTCTCTTCCCTTTACACGTTTAGAAAAAGGGTCATATTTAAGTAGGTTGGTAAAGTTGTGGCTGTGGTTAGGAGACACCAGTGCATGAGCCTGCCTGTCAGCCTGCAATAAACATAGCCTTGTTCCTTTCTGAGTGATTTAAACTACACAGAAGTCCATTAGAAGGCTCTCTGCAGCCACTGGGCTTCTGTCTTCTCTTCTAAAACTGCATGACCCTGTATAAATAGCCCTTATTTTGTTTGTCACTGACATAAGGGAGGTTGAATGGGAGGCTGGGTCATGACAAGACTGGGAATCTTTTTTTTTTTTTAATATTTATTTATTATTATTATTTTTAATTACATTAAAAAAAATATATGAGGTCCCATTCAACCCCACCGCCACCGCCCCCCACTCTCCCCACAGCAACACTCTCTCCCATCATCGTGATACATCCATTGCACCTGGTAAGTTCATCTCTGAGCATCACTGCACCCCATAGTCAATGGTCCACATCATAGCCCAGACTCTCTCACGTTCCATCCAGTGGGCCCTGGGGGGATCTACAGTGTCCCGTAATTGTCCGTGAAGCACTATCCAGGACAACTCCACGTCCCGAAAATGCCTCCACATCTCATCCCTTCCTCCCGTTCCCCACACCCAGCAGCCCCCATGGCTACCGTTCCCACACCCATTCCACATTTTCTCTGTGGACATTGGATTGGTTGTGTCCATTGCACACCTATGTCAAGTGAGGGCTTAGATTCCACATGGGTACTGGATGCACTCTTCCCGCTTCTAGTTGTAGACACTCTAGGCTCCATGTTGTGGTGGTTGACCTTCTTCAACTCCATGTTAGCTGAGTGGAGTAAGTCCAATAAGTCAAAGTGTAGGAGCTGAAGTCTGTTGAGGCTCTGGGCCTGGGTGTCATATTATCAGTCCAGAGATTCAAATCCCCTACATATATCTTAAACCCAGCACCAACTACAATTCCAATAAAGTAGCATGCAAGTCTTGTGAAAAGAGATCCCCTCTGAGTCCATTTCCATCACGCAGAAACACCAGCTAAGACTGGGAATCTTAGGGCACAGAATATGCAGAGAGCTTTGTGGTGATTATGGTGTTTGTATGTCAGGGGCACTGTGGACCTCTGTTTAGGCAAGAAGTTCCTGGGAACCTGAGTCCTGCACCCTCTCCCCCATCACTTCCACCTGCCCACACATCTGTGGCTCAGTGACACCCCGCAAGTGGGGTCTGGGGTTGGTGTGCTTCTCTGCCAGCTACTTCAGGGGTAACTCCTCTCCTGTCTGCCTCTCCTTCACACAGAGAACCTGCAGTTTTGGAGGATTTGACCTGACAAACCATTCTCTGCACATGGGCAGTAGTAATGCCTCCCTAGTGGTGAGTGCAGTCAGAAAGAGACCATTGGTTTATACCGGAGGGATGTGGTTCGCAAGGGCTTGAGCTTGGTGCTTAGAGAATAGAGGCCCTGTGAGCAGGTGGTCCTTTATGGCCCTCAGGCTCTTCCCTGCTCCATGGGGGTAAATGAGAGCTCCCCCAGCCTGGTCTTCTCCCTGGAGGCAGCCACTTCCCCAGGTGCTTTTATCACTCTCCTTACACAGTGGATCCAGGTGCCTTTGGTTTGTGCAGAGAACACCAAATGGAGCATGGCTGAATGGAGACTGAGATTTCCCACCAAGTCTCTGGGCTCCTGTGGCCTCTCTGCTGCCTTTATGGTCCAGTCCCCACTCACAGGGGGTTCTGCTTCTGGACCTCAGCCCCAGAGGCTGCTGGGTGCCCAGCTTGCTCCCTAAAGGCCACTCTCTCAGGGCCCAAGTGTTTAGGTGAGCTTTCTGTGCAGCTTTGGAAAAACATGCATTTTGTCACAAAACTGAAATTTAGATTACCTGCTTTATATTTGTTAGCATCATATATGACACAAGAAGAGTTTGAGAAATTCCTGGGAGAAAAACTATTTTATTTGGATGTCAAATTTTATTACTTTGTAAACCCATAATTTTATGTAGTGATGCTTTTAAAAAATGAAAGTATGATTTTTTGTTCCTTTCTCAGGAGAAAGTTTTTTTTTTAAAGCAAAACAAAATGAGTGCTGAACACAGTCTGCCTTTTCAGACTAGGAAATTCAAACCTAGAAGAGCCAATACCCTTGGTCACCTGATGCTGGCTTTGCTGACTTGCCTTTTGTTCTCCTGGGAAGGGTTACCTGGATATTAGTCCATATAAACCACTGTTGGACTGATGAAGTGCAGTCTCCTTGGGATTTTTGTTGTTGTTTTTGTTGTCTGTTTGAGGTACCAAGGCCAGGGTTTGAACCAGAGACCTCATATGTGGGAAGCTGGAGCTCAAACATTGAGCCACATAGGCTTCACTGAATTGATTTTTTCTTTTGTTTTTCTTGTTTGTTTTTCTTAATTTTTTAGGAGGCATGAGGCAACTGAATCCAGGATCTCCAATGTGATAAGTGGACACTCAACCACTTGAGCCACATCTGCTCCTAATAGTGTTATTTAAACTAAGGGTTTTATCTTGATGTCTAGAGAAAGTATGGAAAATAGGCTTTTGAGGAAGATAACAAAAGCATAAAAACAAAATTGTAAATATAGATAAAAGCACAAGGGTGTCAATTAAACAAGGGAATTTTGGTGTAATGAAATAAATTATTTTGACACATCTTCACCTTGTCCTGACTTAGTCATTTCGAGCAACCACCTGAGTTAACACTTCCCTGGGTATAACCACAACTAGCAACACCTGCACCTTCACAGGTATGGATGATAAGAGCTAACCTCAGCTTCTATGATCAGCCTCTGCCACTTCTTTTCAATTGCCCCCTTGCCACTGCAGCTCTTTCCTGCTGCATAATTTATTTGCAAGACATCAATTTCCATATGGCTTGGATGATAAGAAGCTGCTCCCAGCTTCTCCACATGGCCTTAGTTGTTGTGGAATTTAAGAGAAGTTCAATTATTTGAGTATAGAGAGGCCAGGACTCAGGAATGATTTTGAGAAGGAAAAATGGTTTATTGATGGCCGGCCGGACTCGGGAGCTTTCAGTTTGAATCCCGAACCCCGAACAAGATTTTCAAACGTCTTTTATACAGAGAGGAAAGGCCAAATGGTCCCTTTGTTTCAGTTCTCAATAGGCTTCAATTAGCATATATCTTCCACATCTTAGGAAAGCTTTTAGCATGGACTCCAGACATTCTAGATAAGCCTTTTGCATATTTGGTTTTTGCATTTCCCCTAAATACTTAAAGTTTATAGCCCTTGCATTGTTAAACATTTCCTGGGACTGGAGCCGCTGCTGGTCCCTAAGGGCAGGACTGCAGCCTCTTACTGTTCCACACCCACAAGTCAAACAACTTAGTTATCTCTGAAGAGACAAAGAGCCTTCCACCCATAGCCCACGTCATTCCCCCCCTTTGTCAAAGTTTACTTGCTAAGCTTTGGCATAATTATTGTTGGAGCTATGAGGTGGATGGCTGTTTGTTGTCTTGACTGATTATTTATCAGTCTTTAGTACAGCATCCAGGACCGTTTTTAGAAGTTTAGAACTTTTCATTCTGGACAGCAGAATCTTGGGCAGGGGCCTCCCGCAGTTATTCTGCTGCCACTGGCACTCACGTGGATTTCCAGTCAGGTTCCAGATCCATCTATTACTTTTATTTTACTCTTAAAGAGTTTACACCTTTAATTTAAAAGGGGTGCTGAAGGGAGACGATCTCTTTTCTGTAACTGCTTCCTGCTGGCCATGGGCTGTAGTCATTGCCTAATAAGGTGTAAAACTCTTTAATTTATTCTAACTGGAGGAAGATGGATCTGGCATTCTGTACGAAGCTGGATGAAGTTTTCATATGGTTAATAAGATGTTCACTCTGAAAGAAACAAACTTAATTAAAATTTTGGAATACCTGTTTTTAAAAGAGGACACATTGGATTACAGAGGTAGACAAGGTTAGGTGCCTATAAAGATGGCATTCCTTAAAAGCTGGTGGGAACAGCATATATATTCTTTTTTAAGTTATCCATCTTTAGAGAGAAATTGCAACAGACACTTAGCTTTGTCTGAAGACACATTCCAAGCTGTTCAATGATTGACACTCATTCGCTCTGTCAGATGCTCCTGGTGAACTGGTACTCCTTGGGCAACTGGCTTCACTCAGGATTAGAACACTAATTTGGAAATACTCTTAGTTTTCACCTGTGGGAGTGATCAGAACTACAGAATAAAGATTTTTACACCTTGGTTTTCATTGTACAATTTCTAGCAATTTTGACTTGTTCAATAGGTGACTCACCATCAGCAAGCAAGCCTCACTTTTGCTAACTGAGACTGGCTGAGACTGCCACCTTATTCTATAGACATGTTATTAACTGTTTAGAAAATGATTTTACCAGGAATTTAACATGTCTAATATACTTCTGCACTTGATCCAAAATAGAAAAGATAACATTACAATTATTAGGCATATATTTAGTACAGGATAAAAGTGCAGCACTTAATATTAACTAATGTATTACTTAATGCATAAGGATTCAGAGTTGCAATTATTAGTTTTGAGTTTCAGGTTTGTAATACTTTACATGTTATCTCTCCATGAGAGCAGGCCATAATGCCAATTGTGTTTAAGTTTTACTTACAGTATCCTGGTATCATGGCTCCACTTAGCATGTTCTTCAACGCAGTGAGCAAGTTGCAGCATCCTTCATCTTAGAGAGATTTTCCAGTATTCTACTAGCCTGGTGCATAGTGCTCTCTGGCACCATGGAACAGTGCCAGTCTGGAAGCGATATCCATTGTACACTTGGCTGTACCGAGTCATTATTGGCTGCAGGAGCTTGAAACTGCAATATAGTTTCCATCAACTTCAGGAGCAGAACCAGAGACTGATATAGCACATATTTTTAATTGAGGGGTCAGTGACCAGCCTCACCAATAACTCACATGGAGAGGCCACCTGTAATGTATACAAGGCCTGGTTCGAATGCACAAGAGTTTGACAATGTTAAAGTTTATTCCTTGTTTTATATATATTTTAAACAACTTAACGCAATACATATATCAAATGACTATTTACTTACACAATTTTACTATGAAGATAACAGTAGGTACTTTACTTTAGTAATAGAGGAAAAATATTATTTTTCATTGTTAGAATGAAAACAGAATATTTCCAATAGAATCAAGACAACTTTTTATTACCATTTACTTAAATGTGTATTTTGCAGTGGCCTTCAGACAGGTTTATAACAATGACTTCTACAACTAGAACTATTTAAACATTTTCAGTTTGGAAGATGTTTTACAAACTCTTTATAATTGACTATAACCACATTGACTAGCCACCTCATGTTTAAATAAACTTACTAAATTACAATTACCAATGAAAGAAATTTACTCTTTATTTAAGAGAGCATATCTACAATCTTTTTCCTTTAGCCTAATTTCACCAATGTGAACTTACAATTTTCATTACTGTAAAGATTTTGTACATATAATGTTAATTTAGTTTATAAATTAACTATGGGAGATTACACTCAAGTTAAATAAAATTGAAACCATAATAGTTTATGCAAGGAATGTTCTCTTTTTCCCTTACAGGAAGCTAAAAACTTCTTTTCTTTAAGTTATGAAAATTATTAAATTAAAAGCATACTGACTACCAGGTTTTAAAACACATTATACAATTACTTAATTTTTTTTTTTTTAAATCATAACCCAGGAAAGATCTCTCCATAGTTTTTATGGACTTTCCTTTACTTACTGAAATTTGTTAATAGAGCCACTAATTACCTTTATTTCATTGGAAAGAAATCTTCTGGAAGAAATTAAGGTTCACCAGATTGTGGAGAAGAAAATAATTTATTCTCAATCTTGCAAGAAGGGGTGCAGAGCCAGATATGGCTGGTGCCACGAACAAAGAAAAATGACACAATTTATACCCCTAAGCCTAGCATGCAAGCTCTTCCTGTTTTTCCATAGATTGGATACTTCAGAAGTTACAGCTTATCTGAGATTTAAGTTTCCCACGCAAAAGTTTGATTTAACTGCTTCTTCTATCACATTCCAACCATTTTAGTTTTTTTATCTGCTCCCCCCTTTGTCAAATAAGGAATAGAATTTAGTGCTGAAATGGCACCGACTTAGTTAGCTCCTTCTTGGGCATCCTTCCACTGCCCATAGGACTGGCCTAAACTGGTCTCCTCCTCCACTGCTGTCCAACCCGGGAGTGGGAGACTGAGGCAGCAGGCCGCGGGGTTACATCAACATTTTTCTTATGTGAAAATTAACCTAATCTTTGTTTTTTTTTTTTTCAATTTATGGCTGACAAAGGTTTAAACTGGGAAATTACCAGGCAAACTGATTCTTAATTCCCTAACCTAGTAGATAGGTTTAATCTGCCACACCTAGTCTTGCCTTAAAAGCTCTTGCAAAGAGGAGGCCCTTTTCCAATTGTTTCCATAATCAGATTTCTATGACTTTTTCATCCTGCTTAGTTTAATTTGGGCTTTAAGAATATTTATAAATATAACTGCATATTTAATTTTTAACAATTTGAATAGACCTCTTTTAAGAATTTTTGTTAATTTGATATTATCCTGATGTATGAAGACATACATTGAGCTTTTTTTTTTAAATGGGCAGACACAAAGAGTTAGACACAAACACAACTCATTGATATTACTTATAATTTGCATTTTATATACTGTTTAGCTTAATTAATTAGGGGTCCAGAAATACATATTACTTATATAACTGCATATTTAACCTCAACAATTTGAGCAAATAGGCAGACATGAATAGTTTGACACAACAACATGACTTTAGTTACTTTAAACTTTTCAAAGACTTTTGAAACTCTTCTTAATTTGCACTATGACCATGCAGTTTACCACAAGAATTTTCTTTCTTACTTAATGGATTGTAATAACCAAAATATTCTCAATGCCTTAGCACCATTTTGTTTTAGAACTTTATATTTTACTTTGAAATTAGCAGAATTTTGGATAAGCAACAAGATTAATTTTATATATATTTACTGAGGCTATTTGAAGCCTCAGGGAGACAGACTGCTTTCTCTCATGAATTGCCACTCTTAGGAACACTGACCGTCAAGGCAGGAGACTTCTCCCCCTCCACCCCCCTTTTTGATTTTGGAGATAATAAAACTCCAGTGGCCATTTAACCTTATTCTATCAGGCAGCAATTTATTTAGTTTACACTTGAATTCATGAGAGAAAGGGTTACTAATACCAGGAGAGGAGACAGTGATGTCCCAGCTCTTCTCAATTATGAAATAACCATAGGCAAAGGCAAAGGGTGAGGTTAGGCTTGAAGTAACCATAAACAAAGGAAAGGTTAGTGTAGAATTTACACTTAAATAATAGTTTCAGGCTAAATTCACCCAGCTATAATCTCAGTTATTGTCTTTCCACTGTTTTATAATATAAATGCATTTATAAATGATTTTAACTCTTAGTTACAGTTTTTATTAATTTTTTTAAAAACCTATTAATTTTATAACACCTTTAAATACCTTTCATTCAACTTATAACATATTAAATGAACTTAACCATTACTTTAATTTTTCCTTTAAAGTAAAAGAATAAATCTCTTGCAGTTAGTTTGAAATAAAAGGCTACTTTTCAGGATTTGATTTCTAGAACATAAAATGTTCTTTTAAAAGAGGTAAGACTCTTCTTCAAACATTGAGGATATGATGAGGTTAAAGCACAAGAAGCTATTGATAAAAGACTTTCTTTGTATATTGATCTTACTCAATTTAATCATAAAAATTTCCTTCCACAAACCTTCTACACTTTCAGTATTCATTCAGGTTCTGTCCCACACTCTACTCTTTCCAATAATCAATCACTTTATCTTAGGACAAAATCATCTTCTGTTTCCTTAACAATAAAAACACACTCCATATATCCCACATACTAAGTTACCAGGCAAACTTCTTACAACATATAATTGCCATTAATACTAAACAAGTTTGTTAAAATAATGAACTTTTCTTCACTTTAAATACTTAGTAGCATGTAATACCAGAAACAGTTTTTTTGGAAGCAAGTTGGCAGCGGAGATTGGCTGCCAAATAAGTTTGTTATAAAATTGCCTTTTATTATTATTATTATCAATTCAGTTTTGTTAAATAATGACTTTCTGCAATTAGCCACTTAAATACCTTAAACAATGCTTTGTAAAACTTTTATATTTATACCCTTAAGACAAATTTTACCTTCACAGAACACATTCTCTTACTTAAGGTTACTACAATACCTTCTAAGAACCTGAGCAGAATGCAAACGTATTTTGGCTTTGACACCCTAAGGAGGGAACTTTACTGCATTTATTCTGATTCTGCTTTTCACCCTCTTCACTTCCCCCCCTTCCAGGCAGTCAGGCGCACAACAAACAGGAATGCGGCTTATGAATAGAAGGGTGGACTCACTGGAAAGGGGCAAGCCGCTCCCCCCTTTCCAGCTTTCAGCCAAAATGGGCAGACAGAACCTACTCAAATTTGGCAACTCTCCCAGGGACCCAGCCACCCTGACTGGGACATCCCCAACAAACTTGGGTGCATGGCGGGGACACAGATGGCCTCCAAGCCCTGGCAAAGGGCCAGACCAGAGACAAGACAGCAGAGCATGCACAAACATCTAGACTCCGCAAACATCGAGACTCCTCAGCTTTTGCCCCAGAATCATTTCACTCCCTTGCCAATGGCAAGGGAGGGCTCCAGCTCAGCTGTAATTCCACTTTACATAAGGACAACTCCAACACTGGCCTTGAGCTGACACAGACAGAAGCACAAAGGTCACTAATCTGACCCACAAGTTTATATATTTATTTTCACCATGGCTGCCCCCCACAGCCATCACAAACCTCAGAACACTTAACATTTGGTATAAAGTGAATTCATTCACAAATTAGCACCATAACAAAAGATTTCAGCTAGACTTTTCCACTGTTTAAACTTTACACCCAGACCAAGCTCCACCAGAAAAGCCGATCCATTTTCCTGTAACCAAGTTTTGTTTCCCTTAATCTAGACCAATTTCCAGGACATTAGGACTTGAACCTATAAATAGCCCTTCCTATTAAAATCGAGACTCCACTCCTTTAGTGGATATAAGACCAGTACCAGATTCTAACATGCAGTTAGACAAACCCAAAACACCAGGGCTTTTCCCCGGTTTTCCTCCTTTTCCCAAGCCTAGAGAGAACGGCTTCCCCCCAGCCTTCTGGGGCTACTAGGGTTCTCTCGGGAGGTGATCAGCCTCCCCTTCCTAGCAATTAAAGCTAGGGCCTTCCAGACTCTGCTCACCCGGGGAGTCTTACCTTCTTCCATGTTCGGAGTTCTTTTTCATTCCCAGAATCTTTCTCTTCAGACCTTCCATTGCCCTCGATTTTTGTCGGGAAGATTCTGGTGGAGCCCACATCTTTTCTGGATTAAATTTAACCCAGGGGCACCCAGATTTGGGGTTCACCTGAGTCCTCCCAGCTTCCTCGGGGATTTGGAAGGGGCAACAAAATGCTACCGTCTCTGGCCTTCATTTGTAGTCCCGGCGGAGTCGCCAAAAATGTTGTGGAATTTAAGAGAAGTTCAATTATTTGAGTATAGAGAGGCCAGGACTCAGGAATGATTTTGAGAAGGAAAAATGGTTTATTGACGGCCGGCCGGACTCGGGAGCTTTCAGTTTGAATCCCGAGCCCCGAACAAGATTTTCAAACATCTTTTATACAGAGAGGAAAGGCCAAATGGTCCCTTTGTTCAAGTCTCAATAGGCTTCAATTAGCATATATCTTCCACATCTTAGGTAAGCTTTTAGCATGGACTCCAGACATTCTAGATAAGCCTTTCGCATATTTGGTTTTTGCATTTCCCCTAAATACTTAAAGTTTATAGCCCTTGCATTGTTAAACATTTCCTGGGACTGGAGCCGCTGCTGGTCCCTAAGGGCAGGACTGCAGCCTCTTACCGTTCCACACCCACAAGTCAAACAACTTAGTTATCTCTGAAGAGACAAAGAGCCTTCCACCCATAGCCCACATCATAGTCACATCTGCTTTTTGTACCATATATTGTGAAACTGCCAGGCCCCGGATCCATTGGATCCTTCCCATCTGGGTCACAGTAAAGGCAAGCGCCTGGAATAAACATGTGCTCCAACCTGCCTTACCATGAACCCTCACAGGAACCTAGGCTAGGTAAGCTGGGACCTGCCATGCCAAGATTTTCCATTCTCCCCCTCCAGATTCTTTGATGTTATGAACCTCTCATTTCATGCAATCTTGCTGGGTATCTATGTTTGTACCTCATCACTGAAAAAACTTCCCCATAATCTACAAAACACTTGGCTGAATGGGTTCTTGTTCCATGATCTTGGCAGTACCTGTCCACATCAGATACACACACAGTGTCAAGTGCTTCTGGATTATTTTGGTTAATTTTAATTTTGAATCATGTACCATTTCATATACCCACCTTGGAAGTGACATCAGTTTTAGCTGCATGTGTTGTACTCAACTCTCATTTCCTTCTAATTTGACAGCTATATGTGAAGTTATTAACACCTGATAAGTTTATTTCAAGTAGGTCAGAGATTGGTTTTTCATTGTTTTCTTTTCCAGAATATAATGTCATCAGTTTGCAGGTGGTGGGATGTTGTCTTTAGGTGGTAGAGGGTCAGTAAATCTTCAGTAACTTAAAAAAAAAAAATCCCTGAGGATATTCCACTGATTTCCTACAATACTGAAAAAAACTCAATTCACTATCATTGGATCCTGTTTTAGTTAACCGAGGCTGATGAAAACAGTATTTCCCCAAATGAGTTGGCTTTTCCAAAGGGAGTTTATTGACTTGCAAGCTTACAGTTGTGAAGCTGAGAAAAGAGTCCAAATCAAGACATCTTCTGGCAATGCTCTCTCCTCAAAGATCAGCTGTGGGTGATCCTGGACTCTTCTGTCATATGGGAAGGTACATGGTGTCATCTGTCAGTCTCTGCTTTCTCCTCTGAACTCTGTTGCTTTCAGTTTCTGGTTTCTCTCTCAGCTTCTGAGCATTTCACTCTGAGCACCTGTGTCTGTCTCTTTCCATATGGACTCTAGTAAGAGGATTAAGTCCCACCCTGAGGCATGCCTTACAGAAGTAATCTAATCAAAGAGTCCCATTTACAATAGGTCCACTCCCACAGGAATGGATTGGCTCTAAGGACATGATTCTCTGGGATCCATCCAACATCAAACTGTTACAGATCCTCTCTAGTGAACTGTTCCCCATACATGGGCTGCCCTATAATTACCTCTTGTGGGATCAGTGGTGTTGCCTGATGGCATAGACCTCAGGGCCATGAGGACCAAAGGGAATGTTTTGGCCAAGACAGAACCAGTGAGTCAATATTTAAGCTTTAATTTGTTATCTCATGGATTTATTCTACCTTACCATAGGTGTTGGATGGTATGGGCAGTGGGTGATTTGCTGGATAGGAACCACTTGACACAAACTTTAAATATATATATATACATTTTTAAAAAGATACTTAGATTACATAAATGTTTATTGACACACTTTTTTATAACCTTTCCAGTGAAGTGAGTTTGAAGCTTGCTTGAGAGTTCAAAGGGTACTCCCTGCTTTGGAAAACCATTTTCTTTTTTTCCCCTACAGTTAAAGCATTCTTATTTTGACAAGAGAATGCCTCAACCCATTCTTAATACCTGTAAGCCATAAACTATATATAATTAAAATCCATTGAAAGAACTGGCTGGTAAAGCCCTTCAGCTGATGTTCAAATAGTCCAGGTGTGGGGGTTAAGGTTATGGAGATACATACATTAATAAATTTTGCCTAGTTTACAAGCCTGTCATGTATGAATCTGGTTACAGATTTTTTAAAGTACCTTATCAAAGACTGCCCACCAATATATTTCCTTATCCTTTTTCATTTTTTGCATTCTGTAATGGGTAATTTCATGGAGTGCTCACATGTAGTTTCTTCTAGGGACTCTAGGGCAAACAGGGCACCATCCAGCACTTCCTAGATTCTATCCCCAGAATTTAATTGGTGACCCTACTGACTCTATTTTTCTTTTTCAAATACAAAAACACTTTCCTAACTGTGAGCTAACTCATTTGGAGAGGGCTTATGAGGGACATTGTATAAGGAAACTGTTTTGTTGTCTCCACATATTGTTGAGCTGCTAGGTTGGCATTTTTCTTCTAAGTTTTGTGAGTGTGAGCTTCCACTTTTATCACAGCATTTTTTCTTTGTTTTACCTTTTCCTTAGGTGATAGAAATACATCTATTGTTTCAGATAGTTACCATTTTTTTTATTTGTTTCCTAATGACTTCAGGGAGTCCATTTATTTTCATAAACTTCCCAAATCATGAATTACTCCAAATACATACCTACGGTCAGTATAAATATTGTGATTTCCTTTTAGCTAAATGACTGCCTCTATTTAAAAGTTTTACCACAGCTCACTAGGGCATGGTGAGGCTAGGGGCTTGTTGACCAGTAATTGCTTCTACTGTAGTGGTTACTTCATAGTCTGCCTCATAATTATCTGTTTCTGTTTTATGGTAAGACACATCTTAAAATTTGATCTAACCCAGGTTTAGCAAGGATTTTTATGTTGTTGTTTGTTTTGTTTTGTGTGTGTGTGTTTTGCTTTGTTTTGCCTTATTTTTGGTAAATCTGGTCCTGGGGATAATAATTGAGAAACAGGAACCTCACAATCTGGAGAATCATCTTTTTCAGGCATGGACAACAGAGTACAGGATTTAAAGTATCACAGTAGAGGATTTGGATATTTTAAGGAGTGAGCAGTATGATTTCAAAAAGGTCAGTCTGTGAGTTGACATATGCTAGGTTTTTCTTGAGAATAGCAACCAGCAAATCATGAGCTCTATTAACTAAAAAGTACGCCCCCTGCCCAAGTCAGCTGACACCTCATGTAATGTTGCAACCGCAGCTACTATCCTTTCATGGCTGAGTATGGTATAACTTCTGCATCCAGTTACAGACTGGAATATTTTATAGCTTTTTCCCTTTGGAAACTGTGGCACAGAGGTCTCACAAGGAGAGACATACTCTTTCCATGGCTATGCTTGCAACCGAAGGAATGTGGTAATAAAGAGTTCCCCAGTAAACAGGAGGAAGCTGTTAAAGACTAAAAGAAAAGATGAGCACATACGTTTTGTAGTAAATTGAACACTTAGACTTTGTACCTTGAGATAAGATTTTTTTAAGTTCCTTAGACTATGAGTAATGCTGATAGTTAACTGCTTGTTCTCATGTAGACAGGTATATATAGAGTGCCTTGTAAACAAAAAGTTGTCTGATGAGTCTCTACTCACAGACCGCCTGATCCCAGCTCTCTCTCTCTTTCTTTCATTCTTCTTTTTCTCTTTCTTTCATTCCCAATAACATTCAGGCCCAAATCTCCAACAAATGGTGCCCAATGCAGAGCCCAAAGAAGTGAGTCTTCCAAAACAGTATTGGGACCCACGGAAAGGACTCCTATGAGGGTTGTAAATGATGTCCAAAGCAGTGTGACTCAAGTCTTCTTTTAGGTAAGTAACATTTCCACGAAGTCATCAGGGTAATGGGTATTCAAATGGGAAGTGTGGAAGAATATTTGCAAGTGTTAAAAACTTTGTTGAAAGCTAGTGGGGTGCCTGTAAAAAGTTGTGAGTTAATTGAATTGTTTGCTTTAATACAAAAGCATTGTGGTTGGTTTCAGCCTCAGGGGCATAATGTTTTAAATTTGAAACAGTGGAGATGTGTAATGAAAGCTTTACAGAGAGCATATCAAAGAGGGGAATCCATTCCTTTTATCTGTGTGAGCTTTGTGCCAGCAAATTACTGCCACCTTAGATCCTTTACAATCAGAGGAAGATGACAAAGAAGAAATTACTATATTTTCAAAACCCATAGACAAACAGAAAGTGGAGGGCCATTTGAAAGAAAGAAATTCTGAGCCAAAAGGCAGAGGAGAGTCTCCTGGCTTTATGCCTAGTCCTAGAACTAACCCTTTTATAATTAAGAAAATACCTGTCTACTCTAATAAAATATGCAGTCTCCATATATCATCCAGGTCTTTATCCTAGCTTATATCCAGTTCAACCTAATGCACCTGTTGAGCCAGCAATTATGGCTGCCCCAGCATCAACACCTGGAATCTTTTCCGATATGGCAGATGCTTTACCCTATGTTAAAAAGATAGTTGTGCGTAGGAGACAAGATGGCGTCTGAGTGAGTGCACCTTATAATCTCTCCTGCAAAGAAGCGGCTGAGTAGGGTTGGAGTCCTGGTAGACCAGGCTGTTTTGGGTGTTTGAAGGGAAGGAGGTGTCTGGATGTTGATTTGGTGGGATGGTGACAGAGGAGATTCTTGGAAGAGGTAGAATTTTGGGTCTCATTCACAGAGGTTGCGGTTGTGAGTGGGACCCTTCCCCCTGGGACTGGCTGCCCGGTGGTGGTGATTCCTGGAGGCTTTGCTTTGCTGGGGAGTTCCCAATCCCTGAGCAGGCTGTTTTGGAGACTTGCAGGGTGGGAGGTGTCTGGAAGTTGATTTGGTGAGACAGTGACGGAGGAGATTCTTGCAAGAGGTGGAATTTTGGGTTTCTGATTCAGAGGTCAGATGTTCTGGCTGGAGCCCCTCCCCCTAGGGCTGGCGGCTGGGCCATGGTGATCCCTGGGATCTTTGTTGTGTGGGGTGTTCGTAAACCTGAGCAGGCTGTTTCGGGGGCTTGCAGGGCAGGAGGTGACTGGATGTCAATTTGGTGAGACAGTGACAGAAGAGATTCTTGCAAGAGTTGGAACTTGCAGTTTCTGACATGGAGGTCAGAAGTTTTAGGAGGAACCCTTCCACCTAGGGCTGGCAGCCTGTCTGGGGTGGTCCCTGAACTCTTTGTAGTGCAGCAGCACACCCAGCAGGCTGTTTCAGGGGCTTGCAGGGCAGGAGGTGTCTGGATGTCTATTTGGTGAGACAGTAACAGAAGAGATTCTTGTAAGAGGTGGAATTTTGGGTTTCTGACACAGAGGTCAGAGTTTGCAGGTGGGGCCCCTCTCCCTAGGGCTGTGCCCAGCTGCAGGGATCCCTGAAGGCTGTGTTGCACTGCAGTGCTCCCAGGCCCCCTGTTAACTGGATGCATGGTTCCCAGGTCTGTGTCCCCTAAACCCTGGTGGCCCACACTCCAGAGACTCACACACCTTAAGTCTGCAATATCACAGCCTTCCCATCCCTGAATCCACCGTGCAATGAAGTCCACTGAGGTCTTTGATTATCCTAGCCCTCAGCATTTCTGTTTTTTTTTCTTTTTCTTTTTTCTTCTTTTTTTTTTTGTCTTGGTTGCTAATATTGCATTATCTCCTGGTCTTTTCTCCCATTTTATCCCCCAAGGTCCTTTTTTGTTTATTTAGTTTTTTTTCTCCTTTTCTTTTTCTTGCTTGTTTCCCTCTCTTTTCTTTGCCCATGCTCTTTTTTCTTCTCTTTTTTTTCTTTTCTCTCTTTTTCTTCTTATTTTATTATATTTAATTTATATAATAGGAGCTGCAGGGAGCACTTCACATTTGCTGTGTTTCCTCATCCTCCATTTCCTCTTTTCTGTGTGAATTGATTTTGGCCACCCTACATCTTGTTATCCTCCATCATCTACTGTCTCCCTTACATTCCACCTCCCTTTCTTTGGCCCCCAAATTGTCTGACTTTTAATTTCTAATACCTTTGTTCTGTTTTTTGTCTTTTATCCACTCTTGATATTATTGTCTTTCTTTTCTCTTTCCCTCTCTCATTAAAACACTGCTTTTTAATTCATACTCTATTTCTCCAATATTCAGTTGACTGTCTCATTATAGGTACTCTATTTACTGCTATAACTCAACACAACTTACGTGAGTCTAATATCCATTCTCCCAGATCTCACATTTTTGCTCTGTTAACAGTTATTACCAATACTACATTACACACTTTCTTTTCTTACTCGTTTTGCTTTCCCTGGCCCTAATATTTTCCTTCAAAGTGAACTTAGCCAGCAACAAGAACATAGAATAAGAAGAACAAAGTGACAAAGAGAAGACATAACATTTATGCAAGAAGAACTAATTAATCCCCAAGAATAGACAAAGAAGCTAAGGAACTGATTAAACCCATCAAGATAAAATGATGACCAGACAGCAACAAAAAACTACAAACCAAATCAATAATCAGGAAAACATGGCTGAATCCAATGAACAAACTAAAAGCTGGGAAGGGGAGCAGAACATTGGACAAGTAATTAAAGATCTCAAAACATATATTAGAGATTAACAATATGAAGAAAACACTTGGAGAGGAAATTGCAGACCTATGCAAAAAGATAACAGATATGATGGGGATGAACAGCACAGTTCAAGAAATGAGAAATACACTTGCTGCAAATAGCAGCAGATTAGAAGAGTCAGAGGAGAGAATTAGCGACATGGAAGACATTACATCTGAAATCAAACAGATAATAGAACTGATTGATAAAAAGATAGAAAAAATCCAACTAGGACTTAGGGACCTGAATGACAATGCAGAATGCACAAACATATGTATTATAGGCATCCCAGAAGGAGAAGAGAAGGGAAAGGGGACAGAAGGACTGTTGGAGGAAATAATGACTGAAAACTTCCCAAATCTACTGAGAGAGATGGATGTACATGTCTAGGAAGCACAACACACCCCAAACATCATAAATCCCAACAGGCCCACCCCAAGACATATATGTATCAAATTATCCAATGCTCAAGACAAAGAAAAAATTCTAAAAGCAAGAGAAAAGAAAACCATCACATACAAGGGAGGCTCCATAAGATTAAGTGCTGCTTTCTCATCTGAAACCATGGAGGCAAGAAGGCAGTGGTATGATATAGTCAAGGTACTAAAAGAAAAAAAAATCCAACCAAGAATACTCTACCCAGCTAAACTAGCATTAAAAAAGATGGAGAGTTAAAAATATTCACAGATAAACAGAAATTGAAAGAGAATGCCAACAAGAACCCTGCCCTTCAAGAAATACTAAAAGGAGTTCTTCAGGAAGAAAGGAAAAAACAGGAGAGGCAGAGTTGGAGGAGAGTGTAAGAGCAACAAAAAAGACAAAAAGAGAAGGAAAAAAACAAACAAAATATGACAAACACAAGTCCAATCAAAATATGGCTAACATAAAAAATTCCTTGAAAGTAATAACACTGAATGTCAATGGATTAAACTCACTTATCAAAAGATTCAGACTTGGAGATTGGATAAGGAAATATGACCCATCTATATGCTGTCTACAAGAAACACATCTTAGACCCAGGGATTCATGGAGGTTGAAAGTGAATGGTTGGAAAACAATCTTACAAGCAAACAATAACCAAAAAAGACAGGAGTAGCTATATTAATATCAGACAAAATAGACTTTAAATGTGAAAAAATTGTGAGAGACAAAGAAGGCTACTACATATTAGTGAAAGGGACAATCTCTCAAGAAGAATGAATAATCATAAATATTTATGCTCCTAACAAGGGTGCCTCCAAATACATGAGGCAAACACTGGAAAAACTAAGTGAAAGAGTAGATGACTCTACAATTATAGTGGGAGATTTTAATACACCACTATCAACTTTGGATAGAACATCTCAAAAGAGAAACACTAAAGAAATAAAAACTTTAAACAGTATATTAGAGGAGTTGGATCTAATAGACATTTACAGATCATTACACCCGAATACAGCAGGATATATATTTTTCTCAAGTGCACATGGATCATTCTCCAAGATGGACCATATGCTAGCCACAAAGAAAGGCTCAGTGAATTCAGAAAGATCAAAATCATAAAAAATAATATCTCTGACCACAGTGGAGTGAAGCCAGATTTCACACCAAGATATGGAAATTAAACAGCATGCTCTTAGAAAACAGTGGGTCAAAGAGGAAATCTCAAAAGAAATTAATAACTACCTTGAAACTCATGAAAATGATAACACAACATACAAAACTTATAGGATGCAGCAAAAGCAGTACTGAGAGGGAAATTTATAGCCATAAATTCATACATCCAAAAAGAAGAAAGAGCAAAAATTGAAGAACTACCTGCACATTTGGAGGAATTAGTAAAAAAACAACAAAGTAACCCCACAGGAAGAAGAAAGAAAGAAAGAACAAAGATAAGAGCAGAACTAAATGAAATAGAAAATAGGAAAGCACTTGAAAAGATAAACAAAACCAAGAAGCTGGTTCTTTGGGAAGATCAATAAAATTGACAAACCCTTAGCTAGACTAACAAAGAAAAAGAGCGATAAGATGCAAATACACAAAATAAGAAACAAGAAGGGAGATGTCATCACTGACCCCACAGAAATAAAGATTATCATGAGAGGATACTTTGAAAAACTATATTCCAACAAAACTGACAATTCAGAGGAAATGGACAAATTCCTAGAAACACATAAGCAGCCTATATTGATGAAAGAAGAAATCGATGATCTCAACAAGCCAATCACAAGTAAAGAGATAGAATCAGTCATTAAAAACCTCCCAACAAAGAAGAACCCAGGGCCAGACGGCTTCACTGGTGAATTCTACAAAACATTCCAGAAAGAACTAACACCAATCCTGCTGAAACTCTTCCAAAAAATCGAAGCAGAAAGAACATTACCTAACTCCTTCTATGATGCCAACATTATCCTAGTACCAAAGCCAAACAAAGACACCACAAAAAGGAAAATTACAGATCAATTTCTCTAATGAACCTAGATGCAAAAATCCTCAACAAAATAGTTGCTAACTGTATTCAACAATACATTAAGCAAATTATATACCATAACCAAGTGGGATTCATTCCGGGTATGCAAGGATGGTTCAACATAAGCAAATTAATCAATGTTATACACCATGTAAGCAGATTAAAGGGAAAAAATCATGATTATATCTATAGATGCAGAAAAAGAATTGGACAAAATACAGCACCCTTTCTTGATAAAAACACTGCAAAAGATCAGAATACAAGGAAATTTTTTTAACATAATAAAGAGTATATATGAAAAACCCACAGCCAACATCTTTTACAATGGTGAAATCCTAAAATCCTTCCCTCTAAGATCAGGAACAAGACAAGGATGCCTACTCTCACCCCTTCTATTTAACATTGTCTTAGAAGTACTTGCTCGAGCACTGAGGCAAGAAGCAGATACAAAAAGCATTCAAATTGGACAGGAAGAAGTCAAAATTTCATTATTTGCAGATGACATGATCCTATACATAGAAAACCCTAAGAGGTCTACAACAAGGCTTCTAGAACTTAAATGAGTTTAGTGAAGTTGCAGGTTATAAGATGAATGGACAAAAATCAGTAGCATTTCTATATACAAATAATGAGGAAGCTCAGGAGGAAATCAGGAAACAAATATCATTTACAATAGTAAATTAAAATTTCAAATACCTGGGAATAAATTTAACTAAAGATGTGAAAAACTTATACACAGAGAAATACACAAGACTGTTCAAGGAAATCAAAGAAGTCCTAAATAAATGGAAGAATATTCCCTGTTCATGGATAGGAAGACTAAATATTATCAAGATGTCTATCCTACCAAAACTGATCTACACATTCAATGCAATCCCAATAAAAATCAACACAGCATTCTTTAAGGAATTAGAAAAACTCACTATGAAATTTATTTGGAAAGGAAAGAGGCCCCGAATAGGTAAAGACATATTGAAAAAGAAAAATAAGTCAGGCCTCTGCAGCTCTGCCACCAACCACCCTCTGGCAGCAGTTCTGGTGCCTCCTTGGGCCAGCAGTCCTCCAGCGGGAGGGAGCGAGGTGGGCAGCAGTGGTGGCAGCATTGCGGGCTGCAGGACCTCCTCGGGGTGTGGCCCCAGCGCCCAAGTGCTAGGAGAACATTTCTACTGCTGCATCAAGGGCACAAGTTTTATAATTCAGCAAGATTTGGAATTCCTGGAGAATTGCCTTCCTGAATAGTTGAAAGAAATCTCTTTAAATTCTGTCTCTTAGTTTTCCATTTTGTTGTGTTTCAGTGGAACATCAAGAAACCATGAACAACTTCAGTAATGAGGAGTTTGACTGCCATTTCCTGATGAAGGTTTTACTGCCAAGGACATTCTGGGCCAAAAAATTAATGAAGTTTCTTCTGATGATGATAAAGATGCCTTCTATGTTGCGGACCTTGGAGACATTCTAAAGAAACATCTGAGATGGTTAAAAGTTCTTCCTCATGTCACCCCCTTCTTTGCAGTCAAATGTAATGACAGTAAAGCCATAGTGAAGACCCTGGCTTCCATAGGGACAGGATTTGATTGTGCTAGCAAGACTGAAATCCAGTTGGTGCAGAGTCTCGGGGTGCCGCCAGAGAGGATAATCTATGCAAACCCTTGCAAACAAGTGTCTCAAATTAACTATGCCGCCAATAATGGAGTTGAGATGATGACTTTTGACAGCGAGGTTGAGTTGATGAAAGTGGCCAGGGCATATCCAAAGGCAAAAGTTGGTTTTGTGGATTGCCACCGATGACTCCAAAGCAGTCTGCCACCTCAGTGTTAAATTTGGAGCCACACAGAAAACCAGCAAGCTTCTTTTGGAATGGACTAAAGAGCTCAATATTGATGTCATTGATGTCAGCTTCCATGTGGGAAGTGGCTATACTGATCCTGAAACTTTTGTGCAGGCCATCTATGATGCCCTCTGTGTCTTTGACATGGGAGCTGAGGTTGGTTTCAGCATGTATCTACTTGATATTGGTGGTGGCTTTCCCAGATCTGATGACGTGAAGCTTAAATTTGAAGAGATAACCAGTGTCATTAATCCAGCATTAGACAAGTATTTCCCATTAGATTCTGGAGTGAGAATCATAGCTGAACCAGGCTGATATTATGTTGCTTCAGCTTTCACACTTGCAGTGAATATCATTGCCAAAATAAATTGTGTTTAAGGAACAGACAGGCTCTGATGATGAAGATGAATCGAGTGAACAAACCTTTATGCATTATGTGAATGATGGAGTGTATGGATCATTTAATTGTATCCTTTATGATCATGAGCATGTAAAGCTTCTTATGCAGAAGAGATGCAAACCAGGTGAGAAGTATTACTCATCTAGCATATGGGGACCCACGTGTGATGGCCTTGATCGGATCATTGAGCACTGTGGCCTGCCGGAAATGCACGTGGGTGACTGGATGCTGTTTGACTGGATGCTGGGGGCTTACACTGTGGCTACTGCTTCCACTTTCAATGGGTTCCAGAGGCCAACCATCTACTATGTGATGTCAGGGCCTGCATGGCAAGTCATGCAACAAATTGAGAGCCGGGGGTTTCCACCTGAAGTAGAGGAGCAAGACGCCAGTGCTCTGCCTTTTTCCTGTGCTTGGGAAAGTGGGATGAAGTGCCACCCGGCCACTTGTGCTCCAGCTAGTATTAATGTGTAAATACCATTTTTGTAGCTGCTGTGAGTTTATCTTGAATGGAGGGATTTGGGGGGGGGATCATTTAACTTAATTACTGCTAGTTTTGAAATGTCCTTCTAAGAGTAGGGTTGGCACAGACACAGCGATAAGGAAGACTAGGAGATGGGGTTACACTTATCTGTGTTCCTATGGAAACTACTTGATTATTTTGTTTTATATGGATTTTTATTCACTTTCAAACATACTTCTAAGGGATGCCTCTCACCTGCTGAACAAGCATTTGTAGCTTGTATGACCGCAGAATGGGCCAAAAGCTTAATGTTGTGACCTGTTTTAAAAATAAAAGTATCTTGAAATTAAAAAAAAAGAAAAAAGAAAAACGAAATTGGAGGAATCACACTACAAATCTACAGTAGAGAAAAAAGCATGGTATTGGCACAAGGAGAGACACACAGACTAATGGAACTGAACTGAGAGCTGATAGAGATCCTCATATATATAGTCATATAAAATTCAATAAAGCCACCAAACCCTCTCAACTGGGAAAGAATGGCCTATTCAAAAACTGGTGCCTAGAGAACTGGATATCCATATGTAAAAGAATTATTGTAACTTTGGGTAAGGGAATGTGTCCTGTGAAGGTAAAATTTGTCTTAAAATAATATAATTATAGTCTATATGGTTACAAATAATTATGAGAATTTTAGCAAAGCATTGTTTAAATTAAGGTACTTAAATGGATAATTGCAAAAAGTCATTATTAAACAAAACCTGATTTGATAATAATAATAATAAAAGGTAATTTTATAACAAGAAAACTTGTTGGCAGCCAGCCTCCCCTGCAAACCTGCTTCTAAAAGACTATTTCTGGTATTACATGCTACTAAGTATTTAAAATGAAGAAAAGTTCATTATTTTAATAAGTTTGTTTAGTGTTGATAGTAATTATATTTTGGAAAAAGGTTGCCTGAAAAGTTTCCAAAATTTTTTTGGTAACTTATGTATGTGGACTATATGGAATGTGTTTTTATTGTTAAGGAAACAGGAGATGATTTTGTCCTAAGAAAAATGATTATTAAGAAAGAAAAAATGTGTGACAAAATCTGATTGAATACTGAAAGTGTAGAAGGTTAATGGAAAAGAAATTTTTATGGTTAAAGTTAAGCAAGATTTGATGGGTCTGTCTATAAAGTTTTAAATAGTTTAGTATCAAGAAGTATACTAATGCAAAGTTAAAATTTTCTTCTTTCTCAAAGTCTCTCAAATCATTAGCCTGTTTTGGTACAAGTTTATAAAAAGTTTTCATCTTGAATAATCAGTATACAAAGAAAGTCTGTTTTATCAAAATAACTTCTTGTGCTTTAACCTCATCATTTCCTCAGTGTTCAAAGAAAAAAAGCTCTCATCTCTTTTAAAGGAAATTAATTTTCAAACCTGCTTTCTCAAAATCAAATCCTGAAAAGTAGCTTTTTATTCCAAACTAATTACCTTGAAAGAAAAATTAAATAGTTGAGTTCATTTAATATGTTATAAATTGAATGGAAGGTCTTTAAAAGTGTTATAAAATTAACCAGATTTTTAAACCCTGTTAACTAAAGTTGTATGAGTAAAAGGTTCATATGAATGCTTAAGAGTGTATAAATTTACCAATATTTCAACATAATACTAAACAAAAGTACAATATGATTATGGATTTAATTAATATAAAAAGGTGTGTGTCATAGAAACAACTTCTTATCATAAATTGCAGTAATACCATTGTAGTATGGAGCTGTACCAAATATTGCTAGCTTGTTGCAAAAAAATTAATATCCAACTATGCCACTATCATTTTGTTTTAAAATGTGCTAAGACTTTCTTTAGTATTTCCTTAGGCAAGTCAAGCCAGCCTGCATTCTCCTACCTGTAGAAAAGTCAACAGTAGACTTTTGCAGTGCCTCCCCAAGGCTGTGTATATAGCCCAACCATCTGCCCTGGCCTTGTGGCAAAGAATCTGGCTGTGCAGAAATCTGTGGCTAAAAAAATGCTACTGATGACATTATGTTAATAAGTAATCCTTTTTTCAAAATTAAAAGAAACAGCAGAAACAGTGGTATCTTATCTTGAGAGCCTGGGGTGGGCAGACAGTTGGGGTGGACTGTGAGGTCCCTCCTCCTCTAATGAATTCTTCAATATTGTTTAGTTGGGCAAAACAAAACTATAACCTCTGCTGTGATTGATAAAGTACAATGTTTTCTCATGTTAATGTAGTTTGTAATATGGTTGGAATACTGAAAATCTTTCATCCCTCACTTAGCTCAAATATTACAACCATTGTATGTATTAATAGGGAAAAGTCCTTCATGGAAGTAGGAAAACCTCCAGCAAGCTGCTTTAAATAATAAGAAAAGGAAAGTAAACTGTGGACATTAACTTAGCCTATGAATTGGACATGGCAAGCACCAATATTGGCTTTGGGTGGAGTTTGTGGCAAAAGCAAAATTCTAAACAAGTATCCCTTGGATTTTAATCACAATTCTGGAAAGAGACCAAAAGTGCAATATAAAAAAGCAATTGTGTGCAGCATGGGAGGTCCTGCTAAAAGTGAAAGATTTAAATCAATAGGGTCTGGTCACTCTAAAGACTGCCATCCCTATCCGGGGGTGGATTGCAAATACTAAAAGCAAGACAGAAATGATGGACTGTTGTAAATCACCCTCAGTTTATGAAAAAGCACCTGGGATACCTGCTAGTAGTAACAGGTGGCTGTCATGTCCCTGCCCACTCCACTAACACCCCTTTTAGGACTGTTGACACAGATGCCTTTGTAAAGGTCCAGGGCCCTACCACTGAAACCTGAGAAAAGGAAAAATTGGCTCCACTGTAAAGGTGAATATCAATGAAGAAACTATAGTGATGGCCAGAAGAAGAAAAGGCATCTGGATACCTGTGAGAATGATGTGGAATTTGGCAGTCATTTCCTGAAAGTCAGTTATTGCTACATATGGCACAAGAATTCTTGAAATGGACTAGATGCTTTCTTTGACTGCTTATTATAAGCATTTTGGGGATGATTGGTATCATTACAGTTGCTGCTATTGCTGTAATAACTTTACATGAAAGTATGAACAGAACAATATGTACATAACTGGCATAAAAATGCTAGTGATTTGTGCCATAGTCAAGAGCATATAGATTCTGGGCAGTTAAATAATTGAGTTAATGATTTGAAATCAGCTATGTTACATATTAGAAATCAATTGTATAATTTGAATTTGTTAAGGGGGTTGAGATGTGGTTGGAATGAAAGTAATTTCTGTTTAACTCTGCTTGCATATAATACATCAAATATAGTATGGAAAAAGTAAGAATCATTTATTAGGCCATAAAAGTAATATCTCTCTGGAAATAATTGAATTACAAAGGAAAATATTAGAGATGTCTCATAATCAAATTCATGTAGCAAATGATAAGGATATTTTCTCAGATATGATTTCACATATTACACAATTTAACCCAGTTAATTGGTGGAAAGCACAGCATTTCCTGTCAGCTTTAGGAATAGGGCTAAACATATTTGTTCTATTGCTCATGATTCTTGCCTGTGCCGGACAGTGCTTTCAAAGAAAATTGCAAAGTGTAACAGCCATGGGACATGCAAATAATCTGGTGCTAGCCAAAGCACTTCAATAATCTCCCCAAGTCAAAGAGCTTGGCGGGTAGTCAATGATGAGTAAGACTTTTGAGAGGAGGGCAACCTAAGACAGGCATGGTCACCTCAAGTAAAACAAAAGGGGGGGGAGGTGGACTTGGTCCACTGGTTAGGGTGTCTGTCTACTACATGGGAGGTCTGCAGTTCAAGTCCCGGGCCTCCTTGACCCATGTGGAGCTGGCCCATGTGCAGTGCTGATGTGTGCAAGGAGTGCCATGCCTTGCAGGGGTATCCCCCACATAGGGCAGCCCCATGTGCAAGGAGTGCACCCCATAAGGAGAGCCGCCCAGTGTGAAAGAAAGTACAGCCTGCCCAGAAATGGTGCCACACACATGGAAAGCTGACACAACAAGATAACACAACAAAAAGAAACACAGATTCCTGATGCCACTGACAACAACAGAAGTGGACAAAGAAGATGCAGCAAATAGACACTGAGAACAGACAACTGGGTGGGAGAAGGGGAGAGAAATAAATAACTAAACAAACAAACAAAACAAAAAGGGAAAGTTTGGAAACTGAGACACAGAGGTCTCACAAGGAGAGACATGCTGTTTCCATGGCTATGCTTGCAACCTAAGGAATTCAGTAATAAATAGTTCCCAGCAAACAGGAGGAAGCTGTTAAAGGCTGAAAGATGAGCACATACCTTTTGTAGTAAATTGAACACTTAGACTTTGTACCTTGAGATAAGATTTTTTGAATTCCTTAGACTATGAGTAATGCTGATAGTTAACTGCATGTTGCTGCTTGTTCTCATGTAGACTGAGGTATATATAGAGCTCCTTGTAAACAATAAAGTTGTCTGATGAGTCTCTACTCATGGACCCCCTGATCCCAGCTTTCTCACTTTCTTCCTCTTTCTTTCATTCTTCTTTTTCTTCCATTCCTGATACCCTTTGGGCCCAAATCTCCACCACTCCCCATGTCTCCAGTGATGGCTTTTAATAGTTTTATTTTGATTTTCATAAACTTGAAATGATAAGTTTAATTGTAATTGGGTATAAGGTTAAAGTTGGAGGTGGTAGAGATTGTATAAAATCCATTTAAAGATGTTTAAAGGGTCCTTTTTGCAAGGTATTTGACACCTCTTGAACTTTCAGTTTTACAAGTGTTGTGAAGTTGACAGATGGAGCAAGGTAAATATGCTAACCTTCTCATTTAAAGTTTGTTTATTTATTTATTTGTTGTTGTTGAAGTTAAAAAAAGCACCAGAAGAATACAATGTAAATGACCAGACAACTTGTTTATTTTGTGGAATGGAGCATTTTATAAAGAATAACTTGACTGACTAATAAGACCTCACTCTTGTACAATACCTTACAAATCTGCACTAGTGCCTGTCATGAGCAGTAAAGATCTTGACAACTCTCTAAGTAACTTCATATAATTTCTGAAATGTTTATATGAATAACTTTTTTGCGCACTCAAATTTAACCAACAGAAAATTAGATAATTCTTTTTAATTTGACAACACATCCCATGCAAGTCCCAACGTATCAAATAATCCTAACAACTTTTAAAATTTCTCTTCTATTAAGGTAAAAAATTAACAATTTTTTTCAGAGTCATGGACCCAAAGGGTATCGGGAATGAAAGAAAAAGAGAGATTGGGATCAGGGGATGTGAGAGCATTGAAGCCTCAAGTTCATCAGACAAGTTTATTAATCTCAGGGGCTTCTTTATATACCCCAAGCAATCGTGAGAACTAGCAACTATTCTTGCTAACTATTCCCATTACTTCAACCTGTGTAACACAATGGATCAAAATCTATGATTATAAATCAAAGTTCAAAATTTCAATGTTCTATTATATTGTTGAGAAAACATAGCCATAAATCTTGTTGCCCAGGTTGTTCCATTCTACCTAGTCCTCATTCCACCTGAATGTACACATCTCCTGCTAGATTTATGACCTGCATGTATAGCTATGGAGACAGCATGACTCAGTGGTCAAGGAAGTAACTTGCTTCCATGGAAACAACATACCTTTGTTTCCCACAATTTTTTATTTTCTGGGACCCCTGTAGAAATCTTTGATCAAGGAGACATACTTAGGATTTGTTTGAGGAAATGCAAGATGTCAAAATTGCCAGGAGGTTTGTAATGTATATGAAATAAGATCATAGGTCACCATGAACAAGACTCAGCTCCTTATTTAACCAAAGTGACAATGAAAAATTAAAACAATATTCTGGCAGTAGTATGATCCTTTACAAAAATAGATATATTAAAAGGGAGATGAGGGGAAGCAGATGTGCCTCAAGTCATAGGGCTTCCACCTACCATATAGGAGGGCCTGGGTTTGATCCCTGGGACCTCCTGGTGAAAAATAAGAAGAGGAAGCATGCCCCACATGATGAGCCAGTGACATAGTGAGTCAGTGCCTGTAGAGTGAGCCAGTACCCGTGGAAGTGAGTACCACAGCAAGATGATGATGCAACAAAAGAATGATGAAGGGGAGAGTCAAAGTGAAGCACAGTGGAGACCAGGAACTGAGGTGGCACAATTGACATCAAACCTCTCTCCACATCAGTGGTCCCCAGGAACAAATACTGTTGAGTCCTAGAGGAGAAAAACATGAGAAGAGAAAACCAAAAGACAAATAGATGCAGAAGATCACACAGTAAATGTACATACACAGCAAAAATAGCAGAGTGGTGGGAGAGGAAGATGATTAAATAAATAAATGTTTTTTTAAAAAAGGAAGATGACTTGATTCTCTTAAAAAATGCATTCATATTAAAGACTACATGCAGGGCAGTGAATTGTTGTGATAAGAAACATAATAAATGCCTTCTAGGCCAATTACTCATAAGGCAAATAAAACTTCTTTCAATCACCTACTGAAAGCAGAACAATAATCCCAGAAAATGCTGTCATTTTAATGGGAAAAACCAAATTTCAAATTTGCATGCATATGCTGTTTATAAAAATCTTATTGGAAAACCCATTATGTCTTATCCAGCAATAACCATGAAAAACAAAATTCTTTTTCTGCAAATCTTTGCAACTTTCCTATTCTTTCAGGTTTTATCCTGTATTTTTTCTCTTTAAAATTTTTCAATAGCCAATGATTTTGCTTTAAGAAAGAACTATTCTCTTATTTTTCTCTACAAAACCATATCCTGCATACCATGTGTATTAGTCAGCCAAAGGGGTGCTGATGCAAAATACCAGAAACTGGTTGGCTTTTATAAAAGGTATTTATTTGGGGTAGGAGCTTGCAGATACCAGGCCATAAGCATAAGTTAATTCCATCACCAAAGTGTATTTGGAGCAAGATGGCTGCTGATGGCTGCAAGGGTTCAGGCTTCCTAGGTTCCTCCCTTTCAGAGTCTTGCTTCTCTCTGGGTTCAAGGCTCCTTTCTTCCAAGGGCTTGCTTCTTCCTGGGCTCAGCATTCCTCTCTTCCGTGTGCTGGCTTCTCTTTTCTCTGTGAGTTTACTTCCCAGGGCTCCTGCTTAAGGCTTCAGCATCAAACTCCAACATAAAAACCCTCATGAGGGAAACAAAGGCATGTTGTTTCCATGGAAGCAAGCTACTTCCTTGACCACTGAGTCATGCTGTCTCCATAGCTATACATGCAGGTCATAAATCTAGCAAGGAGATGTGTACATTCAGGTGGAATGAGGACTAGGTAGAATGGAACAACCTGGGCAACAAGATTTATGGCTATGTTTTCTCAACAATATAACAGAACATTGAAATTTTGTACTTTGAATTATAATCATAGCATTTGTGTTACACAAGTTAAGGTAATGGGAATAGTTAGCAAGAATAGTTGCTGGTTCTCATGATTGCTTGGGGTAGATAAAGAAATCCCTGAGATTAATAAACTTGTCTGGGGAAACGGACTTTGGCCCAGTGGTTAGGGCGTCCGTCTACCATATGGGAGGTCTGTGGTTCTAACCCCGGGCCTCCTTGACCCGTGTGAAGCTGGCCCATGCACAGTGCTGATGCGCGCAAGGAGTGCCGTGCCACGCAAGGGTGTCCCCCGTGTGGGGGAGCCCCACACGCAAGGAGTGCGCCCGTGAGGAGAGCCGCCCAGCGTGAAAAGAAAGAGCAGCCTGCCCAGGAATGGCACCGCCCACACTTCCCGTGCCGCTGACGACAACAGAAGCGGACAAAGAAACAAGACGCAGCAAATAGACACCAAGAACAGACAACCAGGGGAGGGGGGGAGGGAAATTAAATAAAATAAATAAATCTTTTAAAAACAAAAATAAAAAATAAAAATAAAAATAAACTTGTCTGATGAGCTTGAGGCTTCAATGCTCTCACATCCCCTGATCCCAATCTCTCTTTGTCTTTCACTCCCAATACCCTTCGGGTCCATGACTCTGACATCTGGCACCCAATGTGGGGCCCAAAGCAGTGACTGCAGCAGAGATTCTTCCATGGCAGTATTGGGAACATGGAAACTGAAAACCTTCCTGAAAGGTTGAGGTGTCCATTGAAAGGTGACTCAAGTCTGACAATACAGTGGTGAGAATCTTAAATTAATTTTGTTTTCTGCTAGCATCAGGGTATGGGGAATCAATGAGGATGTCTGGAAGAATATTCACAGGACAAAAATCTCTTTTAAATACTGTTGGAGTCTCAGTGAAAACTGCTGATTTACTTGAATTTTTGCTCTAGTACAAAAACACTGTTATTGGTTTCAGGCACAAGGAAAAAATCTTTTAAATCTTAAACAGTGGAAACAGGTAATGAAGGTGCTACATAGGGCATACCAAAAAGGAGAGACTATATCACTGTTGGTGTGGGCTTTAGGGCAACAGATTGCAGCAGCCTTAGATCCGCTGCAGTCTGAAGCAGAGGAGGAAGAAATTACCATCTTTTCCAGGGAGTCCCATGACACAGGCCATCAGAGTGAGGACAGGGAGGAAATAGAGGACAAGGACAAGGATGAGCCCCCCAATGAGAAAGAAACTAAGCCCTTTCTGCCTAAGCAGGTGTCTAAATTGAATATTTCTAAAGCCAGCATTTACCCTAATTTGTGTAATGTAGCCCCTACAGTCTCACCGGTTACAATGCCGACAGCCCCGGGAATATTTACTGATGCCATTGACACCAGGCCCTACACTAACAACGTGTTTGTACCAAATCCAGTTCCAACTACTCCCTTAATGCATTGTTTGCTGCAAGGATCTTGACAGGGGGTCCTGAAGGAATGCAATTACTAACAGCTTTCCCGGTAAATATTCAACAAGTTTCCCCAGAGGCAAACAACCCTCAAGGAGGATATAATTTTCATCATGAACCCCTGCCACTTTAAATTCTGCAAGAACTTAAACAAGCCTGTGCACAATTTGGAACTAATAGTCCTTACGCTTTTGGCTTAGTGCAGGGGCTGACTCAAGCTGACCAACTTATCCCCTGGGATTGGGACATGCTGGCTAGAACTGTTTTAAGCTCGGCTGAGTTTTTGCAATTTAAACCTGGTGGACAGATGAAGCCAATATGATTGCGCACTGTAACGCAGTACAGAATCCTCCCATTCTTACTGCTGCTGAACAATTATTGGGTATTGGTGATTGGTCTGGAATTCAAAGACAGCTCCAATACAATGATCAGGCCATAACACAAGTGCACAATTCATTTTTGGCAGCTTGGAAACGGATTTGTATACCTGGAAAACCTACTCAATCTTTTGCCAAAGTGATCCAGGGAATTAACCATATGTGGAATTTGTAGCCCAATTAACTGACATTTTGATTCAAAGAATTGAGATACCAGAAGCAAGAGAGTTAATTTTGTTAACGTTTGCTTTGGTCAGGCTAACAGTGAATGTAAAAAGGTGGTCATGGCCGTAGCCTTTAAAGGTAGCTTGAAGGAGGACAGAAAGAAAGGAAATTGTTTTGAATGTGGGAAGCCTAGTCACTATCAGAAAGAATGTAGATCTTTCTAGCCCTATAACATTGTCTGTAGAGGCTGAAAAAGAACTGGCATTGATAGAGGATCAAATTTCTCAAGGGCAATTAACACAAATAGAACCTGACAAATCTGTTGATTTATTTTCTCAACCCCTTAATCTCCAACAGCTTTATTTTGGCAAGAAGGTATACTGGAATGGGTTTTTGTGTTTTTTTTTTAACCTAATAATAAACAAAAAAGATTGCAGACATATCTCCAAAAAATAATTTCCATCCTAGCAAAAGGCTGTGTTAGATCGTTACAATTAAAGTGGTCTGATCCAGACAGGATTATTTGTGATCTTTCTCATGAAGAAATTCAACACTTATACAACTAATCCTCAATGGCAAATAGCTATTAGTAATTTTCAAGGCATTATTGATAATCATTATTCTACTTCTAAATTGTTAACGTTCTTATGAAGAACCACTTGGATTTTACCAAAAAATGTGAAAACCGTTCCTATTGAAAATGCATGTACAGTATTTACTGATGATAGTAGTATTGGAAAAGCATCATATGTTACCTCTTAAAAGGAACAGGTTTGGCAGACTCCTTATTCATCTGCTCAACTCACAGAGCTTTCAGTCATCATTAAGGTTTTACAAACGTTTCAGGAGCCCTTGAATATTGTCTCTGATTCTGAATATGTGTGTTTAACTGTAGCTCTTATTGAAAGAGCTCATATTTTTATTACCGATGAATTGTCTCAACTCTTTGCTGACCTTACCAAGCCCTCATTCGACAAAGAAGCCAGTCCATATATATTTCTCATATCTGGTGTCCTTCTTCCCTTCCTGGTCCTCTAGCTACCCCAAATGCCCAAGATGATCTGTTAGTGGGATGTTTGCAGGATGCAACTAAATATCATGCATTAATTCATATTAATACTAAGGGACTTAGACATAAATTTCCTCAATCGACAAAACATCAAGGTCAAGAGATTATTCACACCCATCCCACCTGTGGACCTTTGGCCACAGTGCCTTTTCAGGCTGAAACTAATCCCAGAGGCCTGGCTCCTAATCAACTGTGGCAGATGGATGTTACTCACATACCATCATTTGGTAAATTACAATATGTCCATGTCTGTACTGACACTCTCATTTTTTCTGGGCTACTGCACAAAGTGGTGAATGTTTTCATCATGTTCATTCCCATTTGTGATCTGCTTTTGCTGTGATGGGATGCCCCTTGAAAACTAAAACTGATAATGGCCCATCTTACACTAGTAAGCCTTTTGCTTCCTTTTGTTCTATGTATGCTGTTGAACATGTTACTAGTATTCCTTACAATCCTACAGGTCAAGCCATAGTTGAACACAGCCATCATACCCTAAAAACTATGCTTTTAAAACAAAAAGGGGGAGATGATGGTATTATAACACCAAAAGATCAATTATTATTATTATTATTTACTTTAAATTTTCTTAATGTTTATAATTCACTGACACCTGCAGAATGTCACTTTGGAAAATATCAAACATCTACAGTGGACACTGGAAATGAAGATCAACCAATATTCTGGAAAGATATTTTAAGCAATGAATGGAAAAAAGGCAGGATTAAAGTATGGGGGGCAAGGCTATGCTCTCGTATTTCATAAAATGGAGAGCAAATTTGGCTACCTGCGAAGAGGATTAAACCATGGAATGAAGAGATGGGATCTCCTACAACTTCTGATCATGGTGATCATAAGTAATGAGGAAGCCATGGGTAATTACACCTATTGGGTCTATATACCTAACCCCCCATTACTCAAAGTGTTAACCTGGAAAGATCCATCCTTGCCTATTTATCTGAATAAGACCCATATATTCCCTGGACCAATTGATGATCGGTTACCAATTAAGTCCCATGAGGAAGGATAAAGAATCTATAATCTCATATTACCATTTGATTCTCGACCCCTATGCATTGGTAACCATCCTCCATGTATGTATGTTAAAAATTGGAGTATGGTTATCTTCAAAAATAATAATACTAAATATTTAGTGATGTTATTTCCTTCTTATAATTATATGGTGACTAAAAAACCTACCTATAACTGTCTGCAAAGAGATATTGGGGATAAAGAAGGATGGCAAGAATGCCATATAGGAAGAGGATCTGTCGTTTTTAATGATTCCTATGGAATAGTGTGGGAAAGTGCCCCTATGAGGAGTTCCACCAAATATAATGGCAGATTTATTTGGTATGGTCTAAATAGTAAAGAACAGCCAATTAGTAATATGCAATATCCGTTTCATGAATCCCTTGAATTGGATGAAAAAATAATTTTTACCAAAAATAATAGTGTTTGGAAATATAAAGGAAAAGGATCCCTTCTCCATGGTGTAATATTACATCTATGCATAGTCAAAAGAATTTGTGGAAAGGTTTTCTGGGAATAGCACCTACTATAGAATGGATTGGGAATAATAGAATGGTCAATATTTGTGTTTAGATCAAACTCATCATTTTCAATCTTGTGTAAGAGATCCTTATGTGTTTGTGGTTGGAAAACTATAACTGAGAATGCTCTGTTTTATAAAAGTGGGGTGTTGTATACCTGTTTGTCTGAGAATGTTTTACAGAATGGAAATTTCATTACAATGACTTGAAGGTGGTGGGGAGTATGGATTCCAGTGCGACTGAACCGAATTTGGCAATCATCACCTGAGAGTCAACTGCTGTTCCATATGGCTCAAGAAATCCTGAAGCGCTCAAAGTGATTTGTGGGACTGTTAATAGCTGGCATATTGGGACTGATTGGTGTTATTGCAGCTGCTGCTACAGCTACCATGGCCTTGCATGAGACTGTGCAGACTCAGCAATATGTGCATGATTGGCATAAGAATGCTAGTGACTTATGGCATAGTCAAGAGCACATAGATGAAGAATTAAACAATAGAGTTAATGATCTAGAATCAGCAGTTTTATCTCTTGGAGATCAAGTATACAACTTAAATTTACTTAGAGGTTTAAAATGTGATTGGAAAGAGAGTAATTTTTGTATTACTCTGCTTGCTTATAATAATTCTACTTTTGATTGGGAAAAGATTAGAAATCATTTGATAGGTCATAAGGGTAATATGTCATTAGAAATAGAAGAATTACAGAAAACGATATTGGAAATAATCAGATTTATGTAGCTGATGATAAGGATATCTTTAATGATTTGATTTTTCATTTCAATAAGTTTAATCCAGTAAGTTGGTGGAAGTCTCAACATTTTTTATCAGCATTAGGAATAGGACTTTGTGTGTTAATTTTGTTGCTTATTGTTGTTCCCTCCCTGGGACGAGGCGTTTGCTGAAGACTGCACCATGTGAATGCTATGGGACAGGGCAATAATTTGGTACTTGCAAGAACCTTGCAATGAGTTCCCCATGGTCAGTGTGCTTGGCTGGTCAATGGTACCATGGTCAGTGGTAGTCAATGATGGGTAAGCCTCTCAGAGGAGGGCAACCTAAGACAGGCACAGCCATTCTGACTAAAACAAAAAGAGGGAAATGTGGGAAACAAAGGCATGTTTTTTCCATGGAAGCAAGTTACTTCCTTGACCACTGAGTCATGCTGTCTCTACAGCTATGCATGCAGGTCATAAATCTAGCAAGGAGATGTGTACATTCAGGTGGAACAAGGACTAGGTAGAATGGAACAACTTGGGCAACAAGATTTATGGGTATGTTTTCTCAACAATATAATAGAACATTGAAATTTTGTACTTTGAATTAATTATAGCATTTGATTCATTGTGTTACACAGGTTGAGGTAATGGGAATAGTTATCAAGAATAGTTGCTGGTTCTCATGATTGCTTGGGATATATAAAGAAGCCCCTGAGATTAATAAACTTGTCTGATGAGCTTGAGGCTTCAATGCTTTCAGATCCCCTGATCCCAGGCTCTCTTTGTCTTTCATTCCTGGTACCTTTTGGGTTCGTGACTCTGACACCCTCATATCAAAACTCCAACTCTGTCCTTTGCCATGACCTTTATCTGTGAATCCCCACCCACCAAGGGGTGGGGACCCAATGCCATAATGATGTGGCTCAATCAAAGCCCTAATCATAACTCAATCATGCCCAGGTAGAGATCAGATTACAAGCATAATCCAATATTCCTTTTTTGAATTCATCAATTAAATCAAACTGCTACACCATGCAAGCTCAATTTAGCATAAGCCTAAGGTTTTAAGGTATCAACAGATCTTAGGCTCTATCTTAAAGTTGACAATTTATACAAAACTCAAGTACTGTTGAAATCAAAGTTTGATTCCCTTTCGTTAGGTTAAAACTTATTTTTTTCTACCATAAACATCTAAGAGCATGTTATAAGAAATCTTTTAAAGATGCTATTTTTGAATCATTAAGCCTTTTAGAACTTCTGAATATCAATCAAATATGCACTTCCTAATTTGTTAAAGACCAGGAGTTTCTTTTTCAAGGGCACATCTCAAATGGTTGTCCTTGGTTAATTCAAACATTCCTCAAGTAGCCACTGCAAACTCAAGTCATCCTTGGTGAGATTCACCCATGTATTCAGAAAAAAATATGAACTGATACCACAGTGAGAAAAGAGATATTAGAGAATTTTTCAGGAAAGAATAAAAGATATTTAGATTATGAAGTCCCCATGTTTAAGTAAAGGTTCCAAAAATGAAAATTGTATAGGCCTGTATTAGTCAGATTCTCTAGGGAAACGAAACCAACATAGGATATCTGTAAATAGTTTGAGGTTTTATAAAATTGCCTCATGCAACCATGGCAATGCATAAGCCCAAATTCTTCAGGGCAGGCAGCAAACCAGGGGTTCCAGTGAAGGTCTTTGATGAGTTCCCAGGAGATGTTAAAAAAAGAGATTGGACATGCCTTAAACCAGTAACACTTCCTTATTTTATTTTCTAAAGAACATTATAGTTTCAACCACATACCCGACAATCTCCTGTGTTCACCTGCTACCCCTTAATCCTTCCCCCAATTCCATGGACCATCTGACCCATCCTCCCAACCCTAGCCCCCCTGAAGCCTGCAAAGCCCAACCCAGTAGTATCCCTATGCCCCTGTCTTATTCCTTCGTTGCACAACTATGTACCTCCACTTTATCATAGATTTTGCCTGTGTGGGCATTGACTCACAACCTTTCTCTCTCCCCATATTTTCTATAAGCCTATCTTCCAGTCTCTAGCTATCTGAGACAGCTTGATTTGCTTAATTCTTATCAGGGAGGTCATGTAGTATTTGTCCTTCATTGCCTGGCTTGCTTCACTTAACATAAGGTCCTCAGGATTCATCCATGTTATCCCATGCGTTAGTACTGTATTCCTCCTTACAGCTGAGTAGTATTCCATTGTACATATATACCACATTTTGTTTATCCACTCATCTGTTGATGGGCATTTGGGTTGATTCCAACTTTTGGTAGTAGTGAATAATGCCACTTTAAACACTGGTGTGCATGCATCAGTTCATGTCTTTGTTTTCAGTTCTAGGTATATATAATATCCAGCAGTGGAATTACTGGGTCATATGGCAAATCTATAGCTAGTTTTTTGAGTAACTGCCAAACTGTCCTCCAGAATGGCTGGATCCTTCTACATTCCCACCAGTAGTGGATGAGGGTTTCCATTCCTCCACATCCTCTCCAGCATTTATAGTCTTCTGTTTTTTTAATAGCTGCCAGTCTAATGAGTGCAAGATGGTGTCTCATTGTACTTTTGATTTGCATTTCCCTAACAGCTAGTGATGTTGAGCATCTTTTCATGTGCTTTTTAGCCATTTGTATTTCTTCTTTGTTGAAATGTCTGTTCAAATCTCTTGCCCATTTTTAAAATGGGTTGTCTTTTTATTTTCAAGATACAGGATTTCTTTATATATGCTTGATAGGGGCAACTGGCACAGGGTTCACCTGGGGCAGGCTTCTAGGGAGTATATGAGTCCTTATTTTGCCATACTATGTTATATCAGTGGGTGGAGACCAGTACAATGAATGGAAAGGTGTTATAACCCCATCCTGGGTAGGCCTGATATTCTCAAACAGAGGGGAGGGTGTCTCTTGAGAGCATGGGTGGCTCCCAGTGGGGGAGGACAGACTAGTGTGTCAAGCCCTCAGCATTGGTGCAAGTATCTATCAATCTTGTCTTTCAAGCAGTGAAGATTGGTTGTCACTGTGGGCCCCGGTGGAAAGGGAGAGAGGAATATAATGGATGGAAGAGGGGGTAACTGGTGGCAATGGAAGTATTCTGCATGATCTTGCAATGATGGATACAGGCCATGTTAAATGTCACTAAAAATTTATAACAGTGTATAGTCTAAAACATAAACCATAATGAAACCATGGTTAGTAACTATGTATCAATATTTGTACATCAGTTGCAGCAAATGTGACATCCATGTGTAAAAAGATCATTGCAAGGGAAGGGGGAAAAGGGTTTGATGTTGTGTATATGGGAGTCCTATATATTCTAAATGTGACTTTACTGTGATCTAAAACTTTTTTGAAAACATCATTTTAAAAAAGGATGCAGACACAGGAATAAATGGAAAAGATTGCCTTGCCACTGTACATACAGGGCAACACCTAATACAGTGATGAAAGGCAAAAAGTTAAAAAAAGTTTTGAATCACAGAGGGGTTCAACTATGGCAGAGGAGGAGCACTGGTGTAGGATGTCATTTAAGGAGGATGCATGGGTAGGAGGGAGTTTTCCAGGGCATGCATATAAGTTGTAAACATATGTTTGGATGTTTGTTGGGTAGTGACATAGTGGGTAGAGTTTCACATGATAACAGAAGGAGTGCTGCCCATTTTAATTGTTCTAAAGTGACCCTGCTGCTATATACTACTGGGATACAAGATATCAAGAAGTACAAGAATGAAATGAAACCACTGTCTATGATCTGAGCTTCCTGCCACTCTGAAGAAGGTCCATAGAGTTTTCTTGTTTATTTCCGTTGGTTAAAATAATATATTTTGCATGATTTCAATCACTTACAATTTTTGAAATTTGTCTTATGACTCAGAATATACTCTTTTCAAATATTTCATACACACATGCAGACATTTTATTCTGCAGTTCTTTGGTAGAGTGTTTTATAAATATCTTTTCGTTATGCTGTTGATTAGATAGGTCAAGTCTTTTCTATATTTTTAATGACTTTCTGCTTACATTCTATTATTTTTTAGGGTGGGTTTTGAAATAGCCAAATAAAATTGTTGACTTTTCTGTTTTCCCATTCAGTAGTAGCAACATTTTTTTCATGTAGTTTGAACTAAACAATATATACTCTTGATGAATTGAACTCTTTATTATATTGAAATGTTGCTCTTTATCCCTTGTAATTTTCTTTGCTCCAAAATATTTTTCTAATGTTAACACAGTCATTCCAAATTTCTGTTTGTAGATCTCTACATGATAACCTGTGTTTATAAATATAAAGTGGGTTTCTTATGGAAATAATATAATTGGTTCTGCTCTTTAAAATAAAATCAACCTCTTCCTTTTACCTGAATTGTTTAGACAATTTTTGTTTAATACAAAAATTGGTATGGTTGGGTTTAAATCTATTCTTTTGGTGTTTGTTCTTTTTTCCTATCATTTTATTTGTAGAATGACCATTTTTTTCTTTATTAGAGAAGTTATGGGTACAGAGAACAATCCTGCATAAAATGCAGGATTATCATATACCACCCCACCACCACCTTGAAATGGCATGCAACATTAGTTACAATTCATGATAGCATACTTTTACAATTGTACTATTAAAGACCATGATTTCACTTAGGGTTCACTGTACAGTGTAGTTCCTTAGATTTTTTAAAAATATTTTTTTAAAAATTTATTTCTCTCCCCTTCCCCGCCTCCCACCCCGGTTGTCTGTTCTCTGTGTCTATTTGCTGCATCTTCTTCTTTGTGCACTTCTGTTGTCAGTGGCATGGGAATCTGTGTTTCTTTTTGTTGCATCATCTTGTGTGTCAGCTCTCCATGTATGCAGCACCATTCCTGGGCAGGCTGAACTTTCTTTCACACTGGGTGGCTTACAGGGCACACTCCTTGTGTGTGGGGTTCCCCTATGCAGGGGACACCCTGCATGTCAGGGCACTCCTTGCATGCATCAGCACTAAGTGTGGACCAGCTCCACATGGGTCAGGGAGGCCTGGAGTTTGATCCTTGGACCTCCCATGTGGTAGACGGATGCCCTATCCACTGGGCCAAGTCTGCTTCCCTCCTTAGATTTTTAAAATAAATTTTCTTCTGTTACCATAGATACAATCTAACAGTTCCCCTTTTAATCATATTCTTATACATGTATCAGTGCTGTTAATTGCATTCACATCATTGTGCTACCATCTCCACTATGCATTACCAAAACATTTCCATCATTCCAAATAGGAACCCTGTACAGTTTAAGCCTTAACTTCCCATTCCCTATTACATTCCATCCCCTGGTAAACTATATTCTAGATTCTGACTCTAGGAGCTTTCTAATTCTAGTGATTTCAAATCAGATAGCTCATACAATATTTTGGACTTTAAGTCTGACTTACATCATTCAATGTGAGGTCTTCAAGGCTAACCCATGTTGACACATGTATCAAGACTTCATTCTTTTTAGCAGCTGAATTATATTCCATTGTATGTATATACAACATTTTATTTATCCGTTCATCAGTTAATGGTAACTTGGGTAGCTTCAGTCTTTTGGCAATTGTGAATAATACCTCTAAGAACATATTGTTTGCAAATATCTGTTCAAATCCCAGTTTTCAATTCTTTCAGAAATATATCTAGTACTGGGATTGCCAGTTCTTGTGGTAGTTCTATATTTAGTTTTATGAGGAACTGCCAAATTGTGTTCCACAGCAGCTGCACCATTTTACATTGCTACCAATCATGAATGCCTGTTCCTGTTCCTCTACATACTCTTCAATACTTATTCCCATTTTTTTTTAAAAAAAGTAGTCCTTCCAATGTTGCTGAAATAGTATCTTATGGGTTTGATTTGCATTTCTCTGAGGGTTAATGATGTTGAGCATCTTGTCATATGCTTTCTGATCATTTTTATATCTTCTTTAGAGAGTATCTAGCCCATTTTTAAATTGGGTTGTTAGTCTTTTTGTTGTTAAGTTGAAGAATTTCTTTATACATACTATATATGAATCCTTTATCAAATATATGGTTTCAAATATTTTCTACCATTGTGTAGCTTGTCTTCTTTTATGATAAAATTCTTTGAGGACAAAAGGCTTTATTTTAATAAGTCCCATATATCAATTTTTTTTTTCTTTTTGTTGCTTGGTGTGCTTTGGGTACAAAGTCTAAGAAAACACTGCCTAACACAAGATCCTAAAGATGCTACCTTTCCTTTTCTTCTAGGAGTTTCATAGCTGTAGCTTTTATATTTAGGTCTTTGATCTATTTTAATTTGATTTTTGCATATGGTGTGAGGTAGGGGTTCTCCTCCTTCTTTTTAATTTTTTTTTCATTTTTGAAGAAAGTGTGTTTTTTCCCAATTGAATGGTTTTGCCCTATCTCAAAAATAATTTAGCCATAAATATGAGGGTTGATTTCTGAACTCTCAATTCTATTCCATTGGTTTATATGCCTATCCTTATGCCAGTACCAGGATATTTTGATTACTGTGGTTTTGTGATATATTTTAGGTCAGGAAATGGGGCTCCTCCAAGTTCATTCTTCTTTTTCAAGATGGCATTATCTATTTAGGACACATATCCTTCCATATAAATTTGATGATTGACTTTTCCATTTCTGCAAATAAAGTTATAGGAAGTTTATTGGGATTTCATGGAATCCACAAGTTGCTATGGGTAGTCTTGGCAACATAACTTATTTAGTCTTCAAATCCATAAACAGGAAATACACTTCCATTTATTTAGGTTTTCTTTCATTTCTTTTAACCTTTATAGTTTTCTGCATGCAAGTCCTTTATATGTTTGTTAAGTTTAATTCGTAGATATTTAATTCTTTTAGTTGCTACTATGAATGGGTTTTTCTCTTGATTTCTTCTGATTTTTCATTGCTAGTGTATAAAAACACTACTGATTTTGAGTGTGGTACCCCACCACTTTGTTGAATTCATTTATTTGTACTAGGAGCTTTACTGTGGTTTTTTTCAGGAATTTCTGTATATAAGATCACAGCATTTCCATATAGGGAAAGATTTACTCCTTCTTTTCCAGTTCAGATGATTTTTGTTGCTTTTTCTTGCCTAATTGCTCTAACAAGAACTTCCAGTACAATATTAAGTAACAACAGTAACAGTGATCATCCTTGTTTTGTTCCTCATCTTAGAGGGAAAGCTATCAGTCTTTTAAACTATTAAGCAGGATGTTGGTTCTCAGCTTTTCATATATGTCCTATATCATGCTGGGGAAGTGTCCTCCTATTCTTATTGTCTTAAATAGTTTTATCAAGAAAAGGTACTGGATTTTGGTCAAATGCCTTTTCTGCATCAATTGAGATAATCATGTGTTTTTCCCTTCATTTTTTAATGTGGTATATTACATTACTTGAATTTTTTATGTTAAACCAACCTTGCATATCAGGCATAAATCCTACTTGATCGTGGTGTATAATTCTTTTTAATATGCTGTTGGACTCAGTTTGCTAGTATATTCTTGAGGATTTTTGCATCTATATTCATAAGACATATTCTTTAGTTTTCTTTTCTTGTGGTATCTTTATCTGGCTTCAGTATGAGGGTGAGGTTTGCCTTGTAAATGAGTTAAGAACTGTTCTCTCTTCAATTTCTTGAAAGAATTTGTGCATAATGGGTATTAAATCTTCTTGGAATCTTTGGTAGAATTCCCCTGTGAAGCCATCTGGTTCTGGGCTTCTCTTTGTTGAGGGGTTTACTGTTTCAGTCACTTTACTAATTACTGATTTGTTGAGATTTTCTATTTCTTCTTAAGTCAATGTAGGTAATATACATGTTTCTAAGAATTTTCCATTTCATCTATTGTATTTAATTTATTGGCATACAGTTATTTATAGTATCCACTTATAGTCCTTTTTTTATTTCAGTGGGGTTGGAAGCGCTGTTCCCCTTTTCATTTCTGACTTCCATTATTTGTATCCTCTCCCTTTTTTTCTTTTATTGATATTTTCAAAGAACCAACTTTTTTTGTTAGTAAAAAGAATTCATTGGGAAATGGGAGAAAAGAACAGAGCTTGCTGAGAAATGGAAAAGAAGGATGAAATACTCATCAAGATTTGATGCAGGGTCTTCTAGGCAGGGAGTGGGTTTTGACATGTGTGGTCACCTTTTAAGCTATTAATTATTCCTCCCTTGCTAATGCTAAGGGGAGGGGCCTCAGATGTTATTGACTACCTCACCAGTGGTGGGGGTCAATGGTGTGGCCTGTTTGGAATATCCAGGACCCCTCTCAATTATCGGACCATAAGGTCAAGGTCAAGGTGTTGGCAGGTTCTCACTGCCATGTTGTCTGTCAGCCACGTTGCCTGCTGGGCCTGCTGCCTTTGCCCTTTCACTATACTAACTTGCCTCAACTCCTTCCTCAGCGAGTTCATGCCCTTATTCCTAAGGGAACTCTGAGGAGCATTGGTTATTCTTCTGTAGCTACTTCTTTTTGAAGAACCAACTTTTGATTTTGTTGATTCTATCTCTTATTGTTTTCTGTTTCATTTATCTCTGTTCTCATATTTAGTTCCTTTCTTCTGCTTACTTTGGGTTTAGTTTGCTTTTTTCCCCTACTTCTTCTACTTTTGAGGTTAGGTTACGGATTTGAAGTATTTTTTTCTTTTTCAATGTAAGCATTTAAATTTAGAGTGTGAGGTTTATGTCACTAAAATTTCTTGAGCCTGATAACTGCACTTAAGATGATTAAATAAGTGAATATCCTTCCTAAGAGACATAAAAGGAAGCATTGTGTTTGAGGATTACATGTACAACCTGCTTTCAAATGTTCAGATGGTAGACAGATAGATAGATAGATAGATAGATAGATAGATAGATAGATAGATAGATGAATAGATAGATAATATAATGATATGACCAAAATGGAAAAAATGTTAAAATTTTTGGATCTGGGTATCTGGGTCCTTTGAGTGTGGGATTATGTTGGATTTCTCTGTATGGGGTTTGTATTATTTCTGCAACCATCCTGTAGATTTTAAATTATGTCAAAATAAAAAGTTTTAAAAAAATAGTATGTTGCTAAAGAGTCAGATGCCAGCTAGCAATCCTTGTGATCAATGCAGCCCTTTTGTGAACGGTCAAGAGAAAGATGAGAATGAATCCAAAGATCACACAGACAGAATGTACATCCTCGAAATCTAAAGACTTTAGTATTCCAATATTTCTAAGTTAGTTTTTAAAGATGAAATTAGTAAAGTGAGTTGAATCTCTGTGCAGAGCCTGTCATAACCCCTCTCATACTCATAACACACATTCAAGGCCAGGCAGACACAAATTAAGGAGGGCACTGACAGTTGGAGTCTCATCTGATCACCATGGGTTGGCTTAGGTGTCCTAGGCCACAAAATGAAAAGTTTATGTGGCCAGCATTGGGGGTCTGCAAGTCCTCTACCATGAAACCTCCCAACAGATAATTCAGATGGTTACAGGTATGGGAAGACACTTACCTCTTTCTTTTCTAAGGCAGTCGGGAAAAATCTAGGGTGGCCATCCCTGCCAGCCTACAGAGCTTAGTCCATATCCCCTGGGTCATGACATGCGATCACTGATTTGTGGGTCAAGGTGTGGGAAAGATGGAGGTATTGTTTTTCTATACCCCTAACCCCACCTCCACTAAGGTCTGCCTTGGTTGCCAGGCAGTTGGAGGTTCTGGGCAGGATGCTCACCATGGGATTCTATCTTCTGTTGTGGGAACAGGTTCCTGGCAACCTGAGGTGACTCAGCAGAGGCCTTGAGAGCATTGTATGGTCTACTGATAGTCATGATGCTCTGTGCAATCCTGATCTTGGTAACCTTGTGCCTGGTGTTGGCAGCTCTGCTAAAGGACTTTATACAAAGCCCAGATGTCCAGGGAATGCTGTGGAAATTGGTGGCTTGGATAGTTATAGTGGGGATTTTTATTATTAAATCTTATTATAATGGGAGGAGAGACAAAAAAACTGGCCACTGACATTTCTGCTCTTCTAGAGGGAACACAACAAGTTGTTGATGTTTCACTACATTGAAAAATAATTTGGAGACCTTAACTCAGCTATAACGTAAGACAAATTCAAGAACGAAGTATCAAAAATTGTATATGTGAAACTCATGAATAAAGAACTGGAAATCTACAACTCTTCACTTGGGCTCAAAGTAGACGAGTCTAGAAAGTCATGGAAAGGAGAGACATCTAAATGTTTACAAGAAGTTCACCTGATGGTTGACACTATAAGCAAAACTCTCACCTTAGAAGACTTAACAAGGCAAATCCAACATCAAGTAGTTCCAACCAAATCATCCTTCAAAATCTCTCAGGCAAATATAGAACAGCTTCCCACATCCGTGACAGGAGCTTTGGAGGAAAATTCCAGGTTTGAAAGAAGCATAAAATTCTATCAGAGGAATCTCAAAAACCACAGTGTAAGCTGGGCACATTTACTAAAGAGAGAAAAATCTCAGGAAACTCTAAACTACCTATGGAACCAGTTCTTAGTAATAAAGTGGGTCAAATCAAACCTCCAGATGAGCATTTGCTTAAGATTTGTGATGCAGCTGCTGTTCTTGAGGAAAATAATATAGATCTTGGGAACATGGAATTGGATATACTGAAGACATCAGAAAATGGAGACCTCATAGTGGGAGAATCCAAAGGAATGTTGATTGATGCTGTGGAGTTAAATACTTACTTACAAAGTCTTAAGGAAAAAGAAAAGAAATGCATGCAAAATTAGAAGAAGAAATTAAAATAATCAGTGAACTTGAAAGTCATGTTGGAAGATTCCAAACTGAAAAAGCTTTGCTCGCTCCAGGTAGAACTCTCCTAACTGGAAGGGAGAGACAAAAGCTCCAACAGAAACTTCAAGTCCATCTGCATCAAGAAAAGGAGACAAGTTTTAATCGAATTGTCAAGTTAAAGAGAATTTACCACATAAAGATGGAGGAATATTTTTCCAAAGCAAATAAAGACATCAGCAATGGATGTGAAAAGCTGAAAACTTATAAAATTCAAGCAGAAATCATTGCAGAAAAAGTTGATAGAATCACTGAGTATTATGAAAGCCTTATTTCCCAGAGGCATAAAACTCATGATATGGAAATAAGAGCTGTGATACCTGGGAGAAACCTGTTTCAACTGAGAAAATAAAACACATCCATGGCACAAAAACTAATCAAGGAAAAACATGAAGTTTCTGAAAATTATCATTCCACCTCTCGTGTTTCAAATGGAGCACTTGGCAGAGTCCTGGAACCACAACCAGGAACCCTCTGGATCAACAGTTTCCCAAGGAAGGAGGAACATCAGGCTGAAATGGTAAAGCCATGCCCTGTGTAAACCAGTTACCACACCCTGGGGTCCGAAGTTGGGTCCACCCCATCCAGTCAGCAGGTGCCACAGGAGGTCAAGACAGATCTTGTCTTGTAGCTCCTCTCACAAGCAGAAGCAGCTCAATAGAATCTTCTTCAACCCTCTCACATGATAGGGGAGCAGTCAACCCAGGCTCTGTTCTTCCACATTGCTCTCCTGTCAAATGTCAGAGGTTAAGAAGGAGTCCCAGGAGGAATGTTCTGAGAAGATGATATGCTGTGCTTCCTCCTATTCTGGAAAGTGAGGAGGAAACTCCCCAAGAGTCCATTTACTAAGAGAATTCCTTGGCTCAACATTAATCTCCACTGGTAACAACAATGTATCAACACCAATCTTTTGACTCCAGCTTCTGTTTATATAACCCGGAAACAAATGTAGCACCTGCTCTGTGGATCCTGATTCCAACGAGTCTACTTTAAATCCCACAACAGCAAGACCTTTTAGTCTCAACTGATACATTTTATTTTTTCTCATTTAGTCTTATTCTATTAAGAGTATAAAAATGGCATAATTGGATATTTGATAAGTTATAGCTGTTAGTATATTTCATAACTGTATTATATAATATGAATCTATAAATTTATTCTATTCTATTTAAATATTGTTTAGACTAATTATTCTATTTAATTTTTTTTCTTTTTTTAATTGACTTTGTAATAATATTACATTAAAAATATATATGTGAGGTCCCATTCAACCCCACCCCCCAGCCCCCCTCTCCCCCCCCCCAACAACACTCGTTCCCATCATCATGACACATCCATTGGATTTGGTAAGTACATCTTTGGGCACCTCTGCACCTCATAGACAATGGTTCACATCATGGCCCATACTCTCCTCCATTCCATCCAGTGGGCCCTGTGAGGATTTACAATGTCCAGTGATTACCTCTGAAGCACCATCCAGGGCAGCTCCATGTCCCAAAGACACCTCCACCTCTCATCTCTTCCTGCCTTTCCCCATACCCATCGTCCACCATGTCCACTTTTCCCAATCCAATGCCACCTCTTCTATGTGGACATTGGATTGGTTATTTAATTTTATATCTCGGTAAGTTTAGCTTGTCATTTGTAACATCAGCTGTAGTAGAGTTTCATATGAGAATGTTTATTTCTGTATATCAAGGAGTCAATACCCTCTGGTTATAACATTAATGAAATTTACTATTATAAAATTTATATAATTAATAAAACAAAGTTCATATAGCTTCTGTGTGCTGTTTTGATTAAACATCAGAACATGGGATGTGTTTATCAATAATATGCAACTTAATCCATTTTACTTACTAGAAAGACCTATGTTTCCTGAACAGTAATTCATCATGTGGTGGCCTTTATTTATTTGTCATATTTCTGTATGTCTGCATTTCTTTAAAGGTATTCTGGAAGAAGTCTATCAGGCACATGAAAAATGCTTCCACATGGACAACATATTTATCCTGTATTTAGGTCCCATGATTTCAGGGAAGCACCTGCCTTATTTATCCTTGTTTACCCAGCATCAAGAGTAGTTCCTGATAGGAACAAGGACCCATAAATAATTGTTAAATAAATGACAGGAATCAGTTTTTTAAGTGTGCAATACTTTCACTCATCTTTCTGAACCCATTCATTTCCTTTCTCTAAAATATGTATAACAGCTTTATTGTTATTTATTTTTTATTTATGATTCACATACTGTCATAGATTGAATTATCTACCCCAGAAAAACAAAACCACATTCCCAATACCAGTCCTGTTGGCCTGAACCTATTGTAAATAGCACCTTTTGGAGATGTTATTTTTTATTAAGATGTGGCCAACTGAATCAGGATGGGTCTTAATCCTATTTTTGAAGGCCTTATAAAGACAAAGTCATGGGGAGAAGCAGGAAGTCAGCAGGAACACCCAGATATGAAAAGAGAGAATATACCTTTGGGCTTGGAAAGCCAAGGATCCCAAGAATTTTCAGATTGCCAGCCAGCCAGAATGCTACAAACTCTCAGAGGAGGCAAGCCTTCCAACCTCTGAAACGTTCAGCCAGTAAATTCCTGTTGTCAAGCCAACCTATTCTGTGGTATTTGCCATAGCAGCTGTGAAAACTAAGACACATATCATACAATTCATTTAAATTGTAAAATTCATTCTTTTTAATACAGTCACAGAGGTGTGCAACCATTATCACTGTCAATTTTAGAACATTCTCATTACTAAAAGAAACTCTATAAATTAGCAGTCCCTCCCCATTTCTCTCCAAGTCCCCTAGTCCTGTGTAAACTTTAGTGCTTTCTATCCCCATAACTAAACCTCTTTTGGACAATTCATATGAATAAAATAATACAACATGAGGTATTTGGTAGAAAAATATTTATAAAATTATAGGGCATGAGTTGAATGATTTTAAGACAGCTCTTACAAGGCAGAGGAGTGTGTGGATATGGGCAGAAATTATTTAGATTGGGGAGTGTAGCAAGGACACTTTGTTGAAGAGAGTCTTGATGGGCAAGCTTTTTGTCTTGATTCTTAAGCCATTTAGATTTTTCACAGTTTTAATTTCCAAGAGCAAGTATTCATGGAGCATCCATTTACACTACTTTGGCTTAGTCTCAGTATTGTTTAACATAAGAGAATTATCTTGGCTTTAGTTATTAAGCCCTTTAATTTTTTTCCAACAAGATATCATTTTTATTTGTGTTATCTATATTAATTAGTGCCTCCTCATAATATACAACAAGGATGTGTTGTTTCTGATTTTAAAATAAATGCTTCCAGTAATTCCCTATTATACTCTTGGGTTTATTTAAGGATTCTATAATTAGTGAGTTTTCTTTTCTATTATACTTTTTATCTTTATTTTTATTACATATTTATTTTTATTACTACATGCATATTGTGTTATTTGGAATATTCAATTAAATATCCATTATGGATTGCATCCTTTATTATTATAAAGTATGCATCATCATTTCTTGGCTTTTTTTTTTTTTTGTCTTTTGGTTTTCCCTTTTTGTATTGCCCTATATTCATCTTTTGGGAGCACCCCCTCCAACTCTAAATTGACATGGCTTAAGTCAGTTTATTCCACATGTGGCTCCAGGATGGTGATACCTTCCAAGTGTGACTGGTCAAAGTATGTGTAACTGCAGCAGGGATACAAATAGAAACAAAACCATAAAAGTGAGCAAGAGCACAGGGGAATTTGATCAAAGAGAAATAGATAGACTCTCCAATTTTTTTTTTTGCTAAACTGGAAATTAATACTCTTAGAACCAATGGTGTTGGGTACTTCCTGCCTTAGAAAGAAACCAATATAGATGTAAGCGTCAGAGAGAAGTAGATAGATCCTTACAACATTCCTGAGGAACTAGATCAAGTCACAACTTCAGTTATCAGTACCTTTTGACATTTAATCAATGTGATCCAATAATTACACTGCTTTGGGGTTGATTTGTGTTATTTACCACTAAAACTACCCATTCCAATACAAGCAGCAGTTTTTCTAGGATCCTACTTTCCCCCTCAGTGTCAAAGATGTCTTCCACAGAACACATATCATTTTAAAATTCATTGAAAGTCTTTGGTTAACTTCCAGAATTCTAAAAATGTTGACTCTGACAACTTTTGCTGGGCTTTTTTTAGCTTTTATGGTGGGGTAAATTTTCAGAGGCTCTTAATCCACCATTTTGCTGATATCCTATACAAGATTGTTTATCATAGCATTGTTTATAATACAAAAAAGAAGAAGCATACAAATGCTAGTCAACTCATTAAACAACATATGAAGCCTTTAAAATAATCATATATGGAAATATTTGTGATATTTTTATCATGACTCAAGATTCAAGAAAATAACTTAAGCAACAATTATTGCTCACTTTCACATGTCAAACATGTAATACATGCTTTGCATGCATAATCCCATTTTATTTTCACAACAATGCCATGAGGAAGATATTAAGATATCTATTTTACAGGTGATGAGACTGAAGCTTAAGGTTAAGTAGCTTTTCCAAGGTCAGAAAGGGAGCGAATGTCGGATCAAGTATCCAAACTGAGGTATGTATGACTCTAACAATGTCTCAATGACTAAAACTCTAATCCTCTAGATCACCCCCACTCCTTTCTTCCATGCAGCCCTAGAGACTCTTGCATTTCCTCACAAGGTAGATATATCCATTTATCATAACTATTTAACTGTTAGACCTCCCATTAAAATATGGGCTTCCTGAAGAGATGAGCTGTCTATCTTGATCATTACTATGTCTCACAGATCAGGCACTCAACATGAATTTAATAATTATTTTTCAGTTATCAACACCAAATAAGTAAATGAGTTAAAGGGTATGTAAAATTTTTATTAGTTTTGTGGTTGGTAGCATCATCAACATTGTATTCAATGATAAAATGCACTACTGGCAGATGAGAAGAAAAAGCATTTGAATTGTCTACATGATATTATTACCATGAAACATTCTTCAAGATTCCTAATAAAATAGGAAGTCTTAAGAGAGACTATTTGAGAGACAGATATACATTATAATAAGTGCGGTTTAGGGTGCAAACTATAAGGTGAGTTAATATCTAAGAGACAGAAAATGCCTCTCTGGTGAAAAGATGATGTTAAAATTGTGACCTAAATATAAATCGCCAAGGCAGCAAAAGAGAAAATTACCAACTGAGACAATAGCACATGCAGTTCTACTGGGGTATGAGAAAATGTAATAAACTTGAGGTACAAAAAAGAAGGGAATATAAGAGGTGGAAAAGAAAACTGAAGTCTGAGGAGTAAGAAATGGCTCCCAAGTTTACATGGGGTCCTTATATGTTATTTTAAGTATTTTGGATATGCTTATAAAGACAGTGGAAGTCACTGAATGGGTTTAAACAGATAATTAACATTCCTAGAGTTACATTTTTAAAAGAGAAACCTGGCTGCACTGATACTGTAGAAATAAAAGAGATCACAAGAGGATACTATGAATAACTACACCAAAAAACTAGATAATGTAGGTGAGATGGAAAAATTCCTAGAAACACACAACCTACAATGACCCTAGAAGAAATAAAGTACCTCAGCAAGCCACAAGTGAAGAGACTGAAACAGATATCAAAAACCTCCCAAAGTTGGGACTGGATGGCTTCATAGGAGAATTCTACCAATCATTCAATCTAAAACCAATCTTTCATAAGCTCTTCCAAAACATTGAACAGGAAAGAATACTACCAAAGTTGTTCTATGAAGTCAACATCACTCTAATACCAAAACCAGATAAAGATACTACAAGCAAAGAAATTTACAGACCAATATCTTTAATGAATATAGATGCAAAATACTTGCAAACAGAATCCAAAGGCACATTAAAATAATTATACACCCTGATCAAGTAGGTTTTATCCAAGGTATACAAGGGTGGTTCAACACAAGAAAATCAGTTAATATAATAAATAACAATGATAAAATTGAAGAAAAATCACATGACAATCTGAATCGATACATAAAAGGCATTAGACAAAATACAACATCCTTTTTGATAAAAATATTCCACAAGTTAAGAATAGAAGGAAGCATTTTCAATATGGTAAAGTACATATATAAAAAGGCTACAGCTAGCATTGTACTCAATGATGGAAGACTGAAGGCTTTCTCACTGACCAGGAGCAAGACAAGGATGCCCAGTGTCACAACAGTTAGTCAATATTGTGCTAGAAGCTCTAGCTAAAGCAATTAGGCTAGATAAAGAAATTAAAGAATCCCAAATAGAAAAAGAAGTTAAATTCTCCCTATTCACTGATGATATGATTCTATATTTAGAAAACCCTTAAAAGTCCTTAAAAAAGTGACTAGAACTAATAGATGAGTTCAGCAAAGTTGTGGGATACAATATTACTATGCAAAAAATAATAGAATTTCTATACAACACTGATGAGCAAACAAGAAAATCAGAAAAAAGTTTCTGTTTACAACAGCAACTAAAAGAACAAATATTTAAGAGTAAACTTAACTGAGGACATAAAGGACATATATTCAGAAAATTACAAAACATCACTTAAAGTTACTGAAGAAAACTTAAATGGAGATTCCATGTTCATGGACTGGAAGACTAAATATTAAGATGTTAATTCTACCCAAACATATTTACAGATTCAAGGCAATCCCAATAAAAATACTAACAGACTTCTTTGCAGAAATGGAAAAGCCAACTATCAAATTTATTTGGAAGGATAAGGGACCCCAAATAGACAGAAATGTCTTTTAAAAAAAGAAGAATGAAGTTGGAAGATTCTCACTTTCCAACTTTAAAACATTTTACTTACCTACAATGGTAAAAGTAGCATGGTACTGGCATAGAGACAGAGAGATTGACCAATGAAACCAAACTGAGGACACAGAAATCACCCTCACATCTACAGTGAAGTGATTTTTGAAAAGACTGTCAACCCCTCCCAGCTGAGTCAGAACAGTCTATTCAATAAATGGTTCTGGGAGACCATTCTGGGTATCTCGTAATCAAAAGAAAGAAAGAAGACCCCTATCCCACACCTTATACAAAAATTAACTCAAAATGGATCATGAACCTAAATATAAAATTGATAATCATAAATTCCTACATGAAAATTTAGGAAAACATCTTCAAAACTTTGTGGTAGGCAACAGTTTCTTAAACCTTATAATCAAAGCATGAGCAACAAAAGAAAAAATAGATAAATGGGTCTTCCTCAAAATTAAGCAATTTTGCACCTCAAAGAACTTTGCCAAAGGTTGAAAAAGCAATCCACTTAATGGGAGAAAATATTTGGAAATCACATATCCAATAAGGGATTAATATCCATGATATACAAAGAGATGCTAAAATTCAGTATTAGAAAGACAAACTACCTGATTAAAAAATGGCAAAAGACCTGAATAGACAATTATCCAAAGAAGAATCACAAGTGGTGAAAAAAACATGAAAAAATGTTCGACTTCATTAGTTGTAGCAGTTTGATACAGTTATGAATTCCAAAAATAGATATTGGATTATGTTTGTAAACTGGTTTGTACCTAGGCATGATAAAATTATGATTAGGGCTTTGATTGGACCATGTCAGTAGGGCATTGGCATGGCAAAGGACAGAGTTGGAGCATTTTGATGTTGAGGTTTTTAATGTTGGAGTTTGATGCTGAAGTCTTTTTCATTTATTTATTATTATTTTACACTTTTTAAATTAAAGTTAATAGATTGCAAAGACTGTTACATTAAAAAACATAAAAAACATAAGAGCTTCCCATATACCTCACTCCCCACCACTCAGCCCATTATTTTTGTAATTTGTATTTTTTTGAAAATAAATGCATCACAAAAAATGTTACATTAAAAAATATAAGAGGTTCCCATATACCCCAACCCCCCACAACACTTCTCTCCCACCAACAACCTCCTCCATCATTGTGGCACTCTCATCGCACTTGGTAAACACATTTTGGAACACTGCTGCTTCACATAGATAATAATTTACTCTGTAGTTCACACTCTTCCCCAGTATATTCAGTGGGCTATGGCAAGATATAAAAAGTCTAGCATCTGACCCTGCAATATCATTTAGGACAACTCCAAGTCCCAAAAATGACCCCACATTGCATCTCTTCTACCCTTTCCCTGCCCTCAGCAACTACTGTGGCCACTTTATCCACCTGAATACTACAATTTCTTCTATTACTAGTCACAATAGTTTTATACTAGAATATCAGTAAGTCCTCTCTAATCCATATTTTTTTCCTCCAATCTGTGGACCCTGGGATGGTGATGTCCCACTCCACCTCTAGATCAAGAGGGGGCTTAGAATCCACATGGATGATGGATGCAATTCCTCTGCTTGTAGTTGTTGGCATTCTTAATTCCCTGGTGTGGTGGTTCACCATCTTCACCTCCCTGATAGCTGACCTGGGTAAGCCCAATGAACCAGAGAGTAGGAGTTGCAACCCTGCTGAGGCTCAGGGCCCAGAAAGCACATGGGCAGTCCAGAGATTCACATCCTCAGAGTATGCACCATCCCTAGCACCAACCACAGGTTCAGTAAAAGTGACAGAAGACGCATGTGTAGGAAGGTCACATCTGAGTCCAGCTTCATCACACAGAGCATAAATTCCAAAGTAGGGCCCTCTGACATGGCACAGAACTCCAAATCCATCTGCCATGACCATATACCCTGTGCATCCCCATAGCTTTCAGGAGAACCAGAACCTAGGGTTGTATCTACTTTGGCTTTCTCTGGGGTCCTCCTGAGGTGTGCATAAGCGTGACCCCTCTGATGACCTCCCAGCTCTTTTTGGAAGATTCTTAGACATTTAAACTCATTTGTCTTTGCCAAAATCCCACTTTTATTCTAGGTCAAAAAACAGTTTTTAACTCTTGATCCAACATGTTGGCTGAGATATTCTGCTGGTCAGTGTTGACCCTTTTATTCAAGGTTTCTTTCTGATTGGAACACCAGTTAGTGATTGGTAGTAATCCCTCGGCACTAGGGAGGCTCATCCCTGGGAGTCATGCTCATGCTGGGGGTAAGGTAATGCATTTACATGCTGAGTTCAGATTAGAGAGTGGCCACATTTGAACAACATGGAGGCTTTGAGGAGGTAACTCTTAGACACCCTGCAGCTCTAGGCCTAGTTCATATTTCAGGTACGCAGGCTCATAAGCATAGTCGTCAGTATCAAGAGCTCATTATTGGACCATCCTTCATTGTTGGTCTTTGCCAATCCACTTGGGAGATTATTGTTTTTCCATTGGGGAATGTGACAGAGCTCTCCAGGTAGGAACTCAGCACTCCCTCAATTGGAGTTTGTAATTGTAACTACTATTAAAAAAACCCAAATATATCAGAACATTTTTATGTCCCTTATGTTCATGCCCTGGAGAAATCCCCCAAATCAGGTGACCCCCATCAATAACACCCCACACCAGTGTTCCTCTCCTGCCAATAGTCGAACCTCTCTGTGGTCCAAACCTTCTTCAACAATGAAGTTTAATGTATTGCCAAATTCAATTAATAGGAAATTAAAATATAGTGATGGGTTTAAAAGTTTAGAAATAGAATAATTTAGAAATACTAAAATAAAGTAAAAATTAATTGGTGTATTAATAAAATGAAAAATATTATAAAGCTTTGTTTCAAACATTTTGCCTTTCATCACTGTAATAGGTGTTGCCATGTATGTACAGTGGCAAGGCACTTTCTTTCATTTCTTCCTCAGTATCTACATCCTTTCTTTCTTTTTTCCCCCTAATGTTTAATTTTGTCTTCAAAAAAGGTTTAGATCACAGCAATTCACATACACAATATAGGGAACTCCCATATATTTAACATCAAACCCTTTTTCTCTTTACTCAGCAATGATCTTTTTACATGTTCATGTTATATTTGCTGCAGCTGAGGTACAGATTTTGAAACATAGCTATCAAACATGGTTTCATTTTGGTTTACATTATGGTTTTTATTTTAGACTGCACAAATTTCGAAATTTTTAAATTTAAAACATTATGGTTTACATTTTAGCATATAGACTTTTATACATGTTTGATGTAAGTTAACATGTCCTATATCCATCATTGCATGATCTTGTGGAGTGCTTCCATTGCTCCTCAGTTACCCTGCTTCCATCTGTTCTATAACTCTCTCCCCCTTCCCTCAGGGCCCACAGTGATAATCAATTTTCACTACTTGAGGGACAAGATTTACAGATACTACAACAATGCTGAGGGCTTGGCATACTAGATTGTCCTAACTAATTGGGAGCCACCAATTCTCTCGAGAGACATAATTCTCTCTATTTGGGAACACCAGGTCTCCCCAGGTTATGGGTATACCTCCACACTCAATGATATAATACACTATGACAAAATGAGCACTCACACTCTCCCTAGAAGCTTGCCCCCTGTACGAGATGCCCCCCTTAAGCACCTTAAACACATAATCCCTCCTTATTATATTTTCTAAAGAGTTTTCTCAACATTATAGTTTCAAACATATACCTGACATTCTCCCATATTCAACTGTTCCCCCAAGCCTTCCCCCAAATTCCTTGGGCCATCTGATCCTTCCTCCCAACCCTAGCCCCACCCAAAGTTATCCCTATGCCCCATCTTTTCCCTTCCCTGTACAAATACTTACCTCCAACTTATCATAGACTTCACCCATGTAGGCATCAGCTTGCAACCTTCCTCTCCCCCACAAATTCCTTTAGCCTACCTTCCAGTCTCTAGCTCTCTGAGACCGCTCAGTTTGCTGGTTTCATATCAGAGAATTCATACAGTATTTGACCTTCAATGTCTGGCTTGCTTCACTCAACATATTGTCCTCAAGATTCATCCATGTGCTTGTACTGTATTCCTTCTTAAAGCTGAGTAGTATTCTATTGTACATATATTCCACATTTTATTTGTCCATTCATCTGTTGATGGGCTTTTGGGTTGATTCCAAGTTTTGGCAATAGTGAATAATGCTGCTATGAACATTGATATGCATATATTGGTTTGTATTCTTATCTTCAGTTCTTCAGTGGAATTGCTGGGTCATATGGAAAATCTATAGCTAACTTTTTGAGAAAACACCAATCTGTCCTCCAGAATGGCTGGACCCTTCTGCATTCCGACCAGCAGTGGATGAGTGCTCCCATTCCTCCACATTCTCTCCAGCACTTGTAGTCTTCTTTTTTTTGATAGCTGCCAGTCATATGTTAGTAAGATTGTATTTCATTGTAGCTTTGATTTAGACCCTAAGTCCCTGCTGGATTTTTTCTTTTTATCAACCAATTCTATTATCTGTTTGATTTCAGATATGCTGTGTTCCACATCACTAATTTTTGCCTCTACCTCTTCAAATCTACTGTTATTTGCTGAGTTTGTATTTTTTTATTTCTTGGATTGTGCTGTTCATCCCCATCATTCCGTTATCTTTTTGTGCATGATTACAATTTCTTCTGTATGCTCTGTAAGTGTTTTTTTTTAAGATTTACTTTTTATTTATTTCTGTCTCCTTCCCTCCCCCACCCCAGATATCTGTTAACTGTGTCCATTTGCTGTGTGTTCTTCTTTTTGTCTGCTTATGTTGTTGTCAGCATCATGGGAATCTGTGTTTCTTTTTGTTGTGTCATCTTGCTATGCCAGCTCTCCATGTGTGTGGTGTCACTCCTGGACAGGCTGCACCTTCTTTTGCATGGGCTTCCTTATAGGTCACACTCCTTGCACGTGGGGCTCTCCTATGTGGGGGATGCCCCTGCATGGCAGGGCACTCCTTGTGTGCACCAGCACTGCACATGGGCCAGCTCCACATGGGTCAAGGAGGCCTGGGGTTTGAACCATGGACCTCCCATGTGGTAGGCAGATGCCCTATCCACTGGGCCAAGTCTGCTTCCCAAGTGTTTTCTTAATATGCTGAATCTCTTCCTTCACTTCATTGAATTGGTCCATGATGAGCTTGAGAGCTTTAATTATTTGTTTGGTTTTCCACTTTTCTTGCTGGTTTTTAGTTTGTTCATTGGATTGGGCCATGTTTTCCTGATTATTGGTATGGTCTGTAGTTTTTTTTTGTTTTTTTGTTTTGTTTTTTTTTGCTGTCTGGTCATCATTTTATCTTGTTGGCCTTATTCAGTTGATTAGTTTCTTCATCTCTGGATTTAATTAGTTGTTTTATGTGTGTGTGCTAAGTTTTTGTCTTTGCCACTTTGTTCTTCTTATTCTATTTCCTTGTTGTTGGCTAAGTTCCCTTGAAGGAAAATATTAGGGTCAGAGAAAGTAAATGGGGTAAGAAAATAAAATGTAATAGTATTGCTAGTGAATGTCAGCAGAAGAACCACGTGAGATCTAGGAGGATGGATATTTAACTCACATAAGCTGTGTATAGTTATAATCTAAAAAAGTGGAGCACCTATAATGAGATAGTAAACTGAATATGGGGAGGAATATAGTATGAATTAAAAGGCCAGTGTGGTGAGGAGAGAGGGAAAGAGAAAAGAAAGGATAGTAATGTAAAGAGTGAATAAAAGATAGAAAACAAATTAGAGATATTAGATATAAAATGTCAGAAATATTGGGGGGCTAAACAAAGAGAGGTGGAATGTAACAGAAACAATAAAGGATGGAGGATAGAATGAGGTAAAGGAAAGGGGATACTGTTAGTAACCAAAATCAGTACACAGAGAATAGAGAAAATTAAAGATGAGGAAGCACAGCAAATAAGAAATGTTGCCTGCAGCACTTAATATAAAAAAAGAAAAAAAGTTTCAAAAAAGCAAGAAAAAAAAAAGGAGAAAGGAAAAAAAGAGGGGCCATGGGGTGATAAAGAGGAAAGAAAAACAAGGAAACAACCGAAAAGACCAGCTAAGGCCTCAGGCAAGGAATCCTCTTTGCAATTGAATAAACTGCTTAGGAGTCTGACCTTCCCCTTTTCTCCCTTCCTCACTTCCCTCTCTCCCAGGGCAATATGAAGGGTATGTGAGGGCTCCTGTAGGAAATTCAAATGGGTCCCTGGTGAACCAACTCACCCGAGAAAATAATTTTTCTTAATTTCTTGAGAGAGAGCACCCACCCCTTGTCAGGAACCCTAAATATGCTATTGGAAGCCTGCATAGTACATCCTACTGTCCCTCTCCCTTAGGTGTACTATGGGGAGCTAGTTAATTTTCTGACTACTCCTTCTCCTAGACCAAGTTTCCTATCCCAGGGCAGTTAGGTAAATCAGGGTCTCTCAGCAGATTCACCTCTTCTTTCTTCTTAGGCTCTCCCCAAGTCAACTGATATGCTCCTCCAAACAATAAAAGGGGGAGACCAGAAAATTGAACCTACATTCTTTGGGTCCCCCTGAACCTCCTGCTTACACCCTCCCACTCCTGGAGTTAGTCTCAGACCAGAGAGGTAGGATAATGCCAGATTTCTGGGAGTGCTGGGCTCAGAAAACAAAGGCCTGAGAGAATGTGGACTTGGGGTATGTAGGTATGTGAAGTGTGGGTTGTGGGGGTTCAGGGATCATGGGCTTGGGGTTCATGCATTTGGGGAACATGGGGCTTGGGAATGCTGGCACATGACTCCAGCTTTCCTGGAGTGCTATGCCCTCAGCCCTAGGGGGCTTCCCTAGGGGGAAGAGATTTACCTTCCCAGGGCTTCCAAGTTCAGTGTTAGAAACTCACAATTCTACCTTGAGCAAGCACTAATTATGCTGCAGTCTCTCCAGATCAATGCCCAGACATCCCCTGCCATGTAGGTTCCTGAAACAGCCTGCTCCAGCAGAATTGTCACCATACAGCCTGTCCTTTACAGGAGAGATGACGACAGTGTACTTACTCAGATGTCATCTTGCCCTGCCTCCTGATGCTGAAGTCTCAAGCTGGAGCCCCAGGAAGTAAGCACACAGAGGAAAGAGAAGCAAGCCCCAAGCAGAGAAGTACACTGAGTCCAGAAAGAACCAAGCCCTGGGAAGAGAGGAACACAGGAAGGCTGAACCCTGGCAGACATCAGCAGCCATACTGCTCCAACACGTGGAAATAGACTTTGGTGAGGGAAGTAACTTATGCTTTATGGCTTGGTGTCTGTAAATTCCTATGCAAAACAAATACCCTTTATAAAAGCCAGCAGATTTCTTATATTTTGCATTAGCACCCCTTTGGCTGACTAATACACTAGTGATTAGGAAAATGAACATCAAAACTACAATGAGATATCATTTCACACCTATTAGAATGGCCATTATTAAAAAGTTGGAAAACTAAAAGTATTGGAAAGAATGAGGCTAGATAGGAAAGCTTATTCTTTGTTAGTGGGCATGTAGAATGGTACAGCCACTCTGGAGGACTGTTTGGCATTTTCCAAGGAAGTTTAATATAGACTTGCCATGTGACCCAACAATATCACTACTAGGTATAGACTCAGAAGAATTGAGAGAAGTGACATGAACAGAAGTCTGCACGCTGATGATCATAGTGTTACTATTCACAGTTGTCAAAAGATGGAAACATCCCAGGTGTCCATCAACCAATAAATGGTTAAATTGTGTATACACACATTGGACTATTATGCAGCTGTAAGAAGAAATGAAGTCATGAAGTGTACTTACAACATGAATGAACCTGGAGGACATTATGTCAAGTGAGGTGAGCCAAACAAAAAAGGACAAATACTATATGATTGTGCTATTATGAGCTAAATATATTATGTAATCTCGTGGAGTTAATAATTAGAATATGGGTCACCAGAAACTAGAATAAGGGTAGAGAATGGAAAGCTGGATATTAATCTGTGCAGAATTGGTAAAAAGGTAGTTTGCAAATTTTTAGAAATGAATAGAAATGTTGAAAGCACATCATAGTGTTTTTAACTAGCATAGATAAGGGTATGACAGTGGTTTAAAGAGAAAGTCTAAGGACAAGTATATTAGTAGCAGGAAAGCTAAAAAACTTAATATGGAACTTTTTTCTTTCTTTCTCTACATTAAAATGTCCCTATAGTCTTGGCAGATGGCTCTGGTGTCTCGGTGGGACCTACTTTGGAATTTGTGTTCCTCAGTGTCATGAAGTTGGACTCAGATGTGAACTTTCTACACATGCCTCTTCTATCACTTTTACTGAACCTGTGGTTGGTGCTAGGGTTGGTGTATACTCAGGAGACTTGAATCTCTGGACTCTCCATGTGGCAGCTGGGCACTGAGCCTCAGCAGAGTTGCAACTCCTACTCTCTGGTTTGTTGGACTTACCCAGGTCAGCTAACAGGGAGGTGAAGATGGTCAACCACCACACCAAGGAATCAAGAATGCCTACAACTGCAAGCAGAAGAATTGCATCCATCATCCATGTAAGATCTAAGCCCCTTCTCAATACAGAGGTGGAGTGGACATCACCATCCCAGGGTCCACAGGATGGAGGAATAAAATATGGATTAGAGTGAATTTACTGATATTCTACTATAGAACTCTTGTGACTAGTAATGGAAAAAATTGTAGCATAGATGTGGAGAAAGTGACCATGGTAGTTGCTGAGGGCAGAGAGAGGGAAGAAGAGATGTGAGGTGAGGGCTTTTCTGGGACTTGGAGTTGTCCTAAATGATATTGCTGGGATGGATGCTGAACATTATATATCTTGCTACAACCCACTGAATGTACTGGGGGAGAGTGTAACCTGCAATATTATCCTTGTGGTACAGCAGTGCTCAAAAATGTATTCACCAAATGCAATGAATGTGCCACAATGATGAAAGAGGTTGTTGATGTGGGAGAAGTCAGGTGAGGGGATGGGATATATAGGAACCTCTTGTTTTTTTAATGTAACATTTTTTGAACTCTATGTATCTTCAAAAATACAATTAAAATTGATGGGGGTGGGGGGTGGAGAGTGGGATATATGGGAACCTCATGTTTTTTAATGTAACATTTTCTGTGATCTAATAAACTTGAAAAAAGGTAATGAAAAAATTAAATTAATTTTTAAAAAATTGTAGTGCAAACCATAATGTAAACTATAGACGATGCTTAGTAGTGATATTTCAATATTTATTCATCAATTGTAACAAATGTACCACAGTAATGAAAAATGTTATTAATAGGGGACATTTTGATAGAGAAATGGGGTGGGCTATATGGGAATCCCTTATATATTTACTTTTTAAGATTTATTTTATTTATTTCTCTCCCCTTCCCACCCCCTGCCCACCCGCCCACCCCAGTTGTCTGTTCTCTGTGTCCATTTGCTGCATGTTCTTCTTTTTGTTTGCTTCTGTTGTTGTCAGCAACATGGGAATCTGTGTTTCTTTTTGTTGCATCATCTTGTTGTGCCAACTTTCCATGTGTATGGTGCCATTCCTGGGCAGGCTGCACTTTCTTTCATGCTGGGTGGCACTCCTTGCACATGGGGCTACCCTATGCACAGCATGGCACTTCTTGCATGGCATGGCACTCCTTGTGTGCATCAGCACTGCACATGGGCCAGCTCCACATGGGTCAAGGAGGCCTGAGGTTTGAACTGTGGACCTCCCATGTGGTAGATAGATGCCCTATCCACTGGGCCAAGTCCACTTCCCCCCTATATATTTGATGTAAATTTCATGTAACCTATACCTTCTTTTAAAATAAAAGAAAATTGTCAGAAGAAAAAATTGTCATTCCATTATTTTCTGGCTTGCAGATGTCATTATCAGAAGATATTTTCACCTTTAAGTTTTTATTCAGTTGATAATATGTCTTTCATTTTACATTGCTGTGTATAAGATTTTTATCTTTATCATTGTTTTCTTGTGAATTTGATTGTGATGTGCATTGTTATTATTTTATGGTTTTCTGCTTGAAAACATTTTTTCATCAAATTTAGAAAAATCTGTTTTTGTTCTTCCTGTATATTTCCTTTCTATGTCCATCCTATTTCTTTCTAAGTACACAAAAATATATACTTAATATTTTATTACATTTCTTTAAGTTATTTTTCTTTTGATGATTCTTTTTAGGGATCGTATCTATTACTACATACTCATGTTCACTTATCTTTTCTTCTGTGGTCCTATTTTCCATTTTAGATACTGTATTTTCATTTCTAGATTATTTTTTAATATTTTATATTTCTCTTATGATTTTTTCCTCTGCCTTTTTAATCCTATGAATTCTTTCATCTCTGTCATTTATGTGTCCCTTTGTAATAATTAATTTATTTAACTCTCAGAAATGTTTATTTTCATGCCTAGTAATTTTTATCTGATACTGGATATTTTCAATTTTATGATGCTTAATGTTAGATGTTAGACTTCTTGTATTCTTTTATATATTGATGGTCTTTCTCTGTGATTTAGTTAAATTAACTGAGTTAATTAGACCTTTTCAATTCTTGTTTTATGCTTTGTTAGGATTGGCACAGAGCAGTCTTTATTGCAGAGCTAATTTTATTGCAGAACTAATTAAGTGACCTCAAGTATTTCTTAAGAGTTTCACTAGTGGCCCAGACTTTGGAGGCAAGGCAGATCCAAAAATCTTTTGTTCCTGGGAAACATCCTAATATATTATAGTAGGAGGAAGAACAGGTAAAGCAGAGAGTACCTGAAAAGGATTGGAATTCTGATTATTCTCTTTTCTTTGGTTCAATCCAAGACCTAATCTCAATTCTACTGACTTTCCAATCCCTTGCTTTTGTTAACACTAGTTTGACATTGTGTAAAAATTTCAATTAAAAGGAGGAAAACACTGAAACAATAGACTTATCCAGAAACAAGATTATTCACACTTTACTACTTCATTCACATGAAATTCTAGAGAGGCAAAAGTAACATATGGTTGGCAGATATCACATCAGTTGTTAAATGAAAAGGTTCACATGGGAATTCTCTGGAGATGATAAGACAATTGACTAGGGGAGGTGGTAACATGGATGTATGTATTTTTCAAAATTCATTTGTCTATACACTGGAAATGGGTGCATTTGAAATATAAAATTACCTCAACTGAGTTGGCTTAAATTGAAAAAAAATGAATACATAAGGAATATCAAAATTAGAGATGTCTACCTCAATTGAGTTGGCTAAGAATGAAAAAAATGAATACATAAGGAGTGTTAGAATTACAGAGATGAAAGTAATATACTCAGGTTTGTCAGACATTCCAGCTGCCAATTAAACAAATTTTACTTTATGAAATTGGAAGCATATTTAGAATTAGAGGTTTCCATTTAGGATATGGAACATTTAAAGAAGGGATTTTAGCCAATAACTGCACCTTAGAATTGATAGTGGAGATATTGAATAGACTAAGATCTGCCTGGGCTCAATCCCCAGAGAGACTGATGCAATATTTCTGGTGAGGAAATCAGGATATAGTATTTATTAAAAACAGTCAAGTAATTCTCATGACCACCCAGAATTGGCACTTCTAATATGAAAAATAGTTTGATGTTATGGCAGTAGATAAGAACTAATCCAGATTGCTCATAAAATGAAATAAAGAACAGGAGAAATTATCATAGCCTGGAGATACCATTAAGATCTTAGTTTAAATATTAGGATGATGTGGCAATGAACAAAGCCTTTAAAGTGATAATAAGATAATACTATGAACAATTCTATGCCAATAATTTTTACAACTTGAAATGGACAAATTTTTGACAATACAATTTATCAAATCAACACAGGAAAGAACAACCCTATACCTATTAAAGAAATTAAAATTTGCATGAAGATTCCCAAAAAGAAAACTCCAGGCCTGGCTAATTTCACTGGTATGTTTTATCAAAAATATCCAATCAGGAAATAGTGACAATCTTACAAAAATGATTTAGAGAAAGAAGGATCACTGCCCAAGTCATTTCATGAGGCAAATATAATGCTAATAATAAATTCTGATAAGTGTGTTACAAAAAAGTATATACCACACTGATATACATGATGTCAATAGATGCAAAAGTCCTTAACAAAATATTAGCAGATCACATGAAATAATTCATAATTCATGATATATTATCTCTGGAGTACAGGGATTAATCATCCCAGAAGAACCACATAGAAAAAGGGGTAGCTCCCAGGAGGAAGATGGGAATTTGACAAAAATAAAAAACTAAAAAAGCAAAAACAATTAATGTCTACTACAAATGGTGAAACTTCTGAATATTTTTAATGAAATTATGCACATTTTTGCTATGGGTCATTAACCCAGAGTTAAGAGAGAAAAAGCAAAAACCAACAACAATGTTATGTTGCCCCAAGGGAATGAATGTGCTTTGTTTTCTCAATTTTACTGAGAATGTTACCAAGATAGAGAAAAGATTATGACTCATTAATGAGGATCCTAAAGCATTAGAGTGTGGTAGAAACAGGAGCTTTAACTCTTCATCTTCATTTCAGCACACTCCCTGAGTTAAAAATTAAATTAACAAAAATTATTTCTAAGTCTTTCATACCCTCTCCTTTTAAAGTGCACTTAATATACTCATTATAAATCTGTTCATCGTGACTTAATTACTACACAATATATTATCCCTCAAGCAAAACACATTTAGATGCTTTTTGTCTTGTCTGTTGGCTGTAATCATCATAAAACTTTCTTAGCTGTGGAATATGTTGCTTATCTGTACTGTCCATGTGGTGCAGTGGTGCTCCAGAATGTATTCACCAGGTGCAGTGGATGTGCCGCGATGATGGAAGAGGTTGTTGATATGGGTGGGGTGGGGGGGTATATGGGGACCTCATTTTTTTTTTTTTAAGATTTATTTATTTATTTAATTTCCCCCCCCTCCCCTGGTTGTCTGTTCTTGGTGTCTATTTGCTGCATCTTGTTTCTTTGTCCGCTTCTGTTGTCGTCAGCGGCACGGGAAGTGTGGGCGACGCCATTCCTGGGCAGGCTGCTCTTTCTTTTCACACTGGGCGGCTCTCCTCATGGGCGCACTCCTTGTGTGTGGGGCTCCCTCACGCGGGGGACACCCTTGCGTGGCACGGCACTCCTTGCGCGCATCAGCACTGTGCATGGCCAGCTCCACACGGGTCAAGGAGGCCCGGGGTTTGAACCGCGGACCTCCCATATGGTAGACGGACGCCCTAACCACTGGGCCAAAGTCCATTTCCCTCATATTTTTTTAATGTAACATTTAAAAGAAAATAAAGAAGAAAAAAACCCTATCATAATCATGACCTCTAAATATAGCAGTATATAGCTAATTCAGCCTACCGTACATAGAACGTGTGAAGTTTCAAGAAGCATGATCTTTTATGTCATTTCAATTAGACTTCAGTTCATACATCCTGTGATCTGTCATCCCCTTCCCTATTTATCCTTTGTGTTCTTGGCTTGTATAGTAGAAATTTAAATTAAAACCATTTTTTATTTGCTCAGCAATCATCAGATTTAATCTAGTAACAAAATTATACAGTAGTGACTTCTTTATGTGCCAACCTTCAATCTTACCAGAAAATCAGAAAAGAAATGGAGAACAATTTCAGAAACTGGACAGAGCACTTGGCTGGTTAAATTTACAGCTTCAACATGTGCTAAGTAGAGGAAAGGTAGAACTGCTATAGCTTATGCTATCTTAGTCCATAGCTCAGAGGAAGTAACTTTTATTTACCTCAGTGCTAATGATGGAGCTATATATTTTCCCAGGTTCTATTCTGTTGGAAAGAGATAAGGGACAAAAGCAGGGGAAATTTAATGAAAGGAAAGATAAAGGAAAAGGAAACAGGAGGCATAAGGAAAAATATGATTAAAAATATAAGGACAACTCCAAGTCCTGAAAATGCCCCAATATTACACCTCCTTTTCCCTCTCCCTGCCTTCAACAACTCCCATGGCCACTGTTTCCACACTAATGATATAATTTCTTCCATTGCTAGAGTCACAATAATTCTATCGTAGAATACCAGTAAGTCCACTGTAATCCATATTTTATTCCTTCATCCTGAGGATCCTGGGATGGTGATGTCCACCCCACCTCTAAATTGAGTGGGGGCTTAGATCCCACATGGCTGATGGATGGAATTCTCCTGCTTGCAGCTGTAGTAGACTCTCTTGATTCCCTGGTGTAATGGTTGACCATCCTCACCTCCTTTTTAGCTGGCCTGGATAAGTCCAAAGAACCAGAGAGTAAGTGTTGCAACTCAAGGACAGATGCTGGACATTATATATCCTGTCATAACCCACTGAATGGACTGGGAGAGAGGGTAAACTACACTGTAAACTATAATCCATGCTGTGTGTCAATATTCCAAAATGTGCTCATCAAATACAATGAAAGTACCACACTAATGAAAGAAGTTGTTGATGTAGGGGGTATGGGGAGTGGGATATATGGGAACCTCTTATATTTTTTAGTGTAACGTTTTTTCTAATTTATGTATCTTTAAAACAGGTAATAAAAATATGATAAGGAAATAGAAATAACCAGACACTCTCTAGAAGCTAGTGCTAGAAGACAACTGTAGTGGTAGGCTAGATAATGCTGTAGTAGCAAATAACCCCAAACTTCTGTGGCTTACTGTATGTTATGTGTCTGTCATGAGTTAGCAGAGGGCTTCAACTCATTGCCATCATTCAGGCCCCAGGCTGGTGAAGCAGCAACCTTTGGGAATATCACTAGATCCATTCCAGAGTGGAAAATTCAACACTTGCTCTTAGTTTTTCCAGGGAATGATCTATATCACTTATTTCAATGTTACTGGCCAAATTAAGAAGCATGATCCACATCTAATTTCAAGGAGGTAGAGAAATGCCATCCTGCAATGTGGGAATCTTAAATTTTTGGCCAAGTAACACATGATACTATTAGTGTCACAGTGCAGATAATGAAGTTTATATGCCATATAGAGCACTGTACTCAATTAGCTACTGGAAATCCAATCTCTCTTTATCCCTTACAAGAAATACTATTTTCCCTGAGATAGCAATCTGAACACTTGAAAACTGCATTTTAAAATTCTTCTTCTGTAGATAGAGGTAGCAGTTGACACAGGGCTGGCCATACATATCAGTGGACCCCATTAGGTGGAGCTTCTAAGAATGCTCTGTAAAACAGACACAGTCTCAGCTGACTTTCCTCTGCCATAGTTGTGATGCCAGGGGAGTTTGGGAAGAGACATCTTGTGGCATGAGAACAGGAGTTATGCCCTATTGTGTTATACTGTAAGCCAGGGGCACTAATGGGACTGTTGTGCTGATGCACCAGGTTTGGATTACCAACTTTCAAATTCCCCATTGTGTGAGAAAAAAATTAAAATTTTAAAAATCTGTTTTTTAAGCTACTTCAAGTATAGTTTTCTTTTATATGCTGTTGGACCTATTCCTGAGTGACAAAACTTTGAAATCAGTGAGGTGATGATACAAATAGCAGATACTAAACTTTAGAATTGACTTATTGAAGACCTTAGAAGAGTAGGAATTATGAATCCACCCATTTTCCTCCTACATCCTATTCATTACTATGGCAGCAAAAGAATATTTTTTCTCTCTTTTGAGTATCTAGGATCACGTTCCACATTATATTTTCATGACTCTGTGTTTCTTTGCACTAAGGAAAGTAGAGAAAAGGAGGATAGCCACAGTTTCTGACTAGAACCTTATTCTGAGATATTAATCTCCTTAAACTGATTGATGTAATTAAATGAGTTTTATCAGTTAGTCTTGGGTAGTTTATCCTTTAAACTTCCTCCCTCTTTGGAACCTCACATCTCTGAATCTCTCCATTTATGCTGCCCAATGTGACCCCAACCTCTTTAAAAGCCTTTGGTGTGCTTTCTAGTCATTATTCAAAAGACAGGGATGAATACAATGACATTAGGGTGGGTTTCTAAAGGTGGAAGCAAATTCTCAAGACTAGAGGGATAAAGGTAAGAAGGCAGGAAAGGAGATGGAAGTTCTATTTCTAGAGCTACCACTGGGAGCATTTCACAATTGCAATTAGATTTATCAACTTTTGTATATTCAACCTTTTAAAAATATTCCCAAGGTTTTCTTCCAATCATATAAATATTGCCACAGTTTGGCCTTTGGAAAAGCTTTCTTAGTAAAAGGTTCTTTAGTTATTTATTATATGTGACTCCCATCTGTGAGATATTCCTCTCATGTAGATAACAGTGTTACACAGAGGAAACATTAAGGGATGGCTCTATATGGAGGTACATTTTCAGAAAACCAAAGAAAAAGTAATGACCCAGTAAGAACTGAATTCAGTTTTTCTGTTGGAAGTAGAGGTAACTGTATGCCTTTCTCTCTTGAGTTCCTTAATCATTCAGCACTCTCTAGCATAAACATATTATAAAGAATGTCAAGTGGATGTGGGCTATGGGTGGAAGGGCTCTTTGTCTCTTCAGAAATAACCTTAACCTAAACTGTCTCTCCTGACTTGTGGGTGTGGAACTGTAAGAGGCTGCAGTCCTGCCTTGGTAACCATGGCAACGACTCCAGTCCCAGGAAACAGTTTAACAATGCAAAGTCTATAAACTTTAAATATTCAGGGAAAATGCAAACCAAATGTGCTAAAAGCTTATCTAGAATGTCTGAAGTCCATGCTAAAAGCTTACCTAGGATGTGGAAGATATATGCTAATTCAAGCCTATTGAGAACTGAAACAAAAGGACAATTTGGTCTTTCCTCTCTGTATAAAAGGGATTCAAAAATCTTGTTCAGTGCTTGGGATTGAAACAGAAAGCTCCCAAGTCTGGCCTGCTGCATCAATAAACCATTTTTCTTCTCAAAATCATTCCTGAGTCCTGGCCTCTCTATATGCAAATAATTGAACCTCTCTCAAATTCTACAACAAGGAGTCAGTTCAGAAAGTTTCTACTAAAAATATGTTGATTTAGAATTGTCTTAGGGGAAAACATAAAAAGCATTCACAAACTGTGTTTGCCCATACCCATCCTGTAAGACACTCTGAAGGAGGCCTGATTACACCAGTTTTAGGAAGATGAAACTTTCTCGAATCAAGTTTCCTTAAATAAAAGTCTTCATTTAAACAACAATATTATACTTCTATTTGCAGTGGTATGTACCCTCTCTTAAAATGAAAACAATTTAAAATGCTGGAGTAAAATGTTTTCAGAATCACATTTTAAAAGTATTGTTGATCTCCTAAAAAATAGATAGGTACAGAGACAAACAAACAAAAGTGGTCCTAAAAGAAAGAAAACTTCAAAGTGGAAGCAGATATTCTGTGAAGATTAAAAATAACTCAAGTTCAACATCACATCAAAATCAGTTATGGCTGTGATCTCTCCTGGGGCAAAATCCCTCTCCATCTGTGGACCTGAGAAACCTGGAAAATAAGTTATGTGCTTCCAAAGCACAATGGTAGAACATGCAGAGGATAGGCATGCTTATTCTGTAACAAGAAACTGGAAGGAAAAGGGGGTCACAGGTTCCAAGCAGGACCAAAGCCCAGCAGAGCAAACTTCATTAGATTTCAAGGTCATCTCTGGATTGAGGCTTTGTCCTCTGAGCCTGCTGGAGGGGCAGCCCCACCCTTTCCAAGAGCTTGTGAGAGCAGCCATGCTCTCCCCAGTGCTGGAGCCCAGGTCACACTGAGTCTGAGGACAGCAGTGGCAATCTCACTCTGCCTGAGCACTGCTGTGTGTGCTCCAGTTTCTCCAAGCATTGGTGCCACCCCAATGCTGACTGGACCCATGCTCACCCACAGCCTCTTTAGCAAAGAATTTCCTAACCATACCCTCATCAGGAGTCCCATTCTCTGGGAATGCACTCTCAATAGTTCATGGGGGACCCTGATAGAGTCACTTTTGGCCCTGGTCTCAGAGAACACTATCTGGATAGAATGAGAATTTTCCACATTATCAGTTGCTGGTTCCTATGAGTGTAAGAAATCAGTTCTCATTTTATCCCTTTCTGCTCTCATTTTACTGTAAGTTACAAGGAGAAACAAGTCTGTAGCTTCCACACTTAGCTTGAAAATCTCCTCAGCTAAACATCCAGGTTCATTGCCTGTAAGTTCTGCCTTCCATTGAACATGAGAACACAATTTCAGCAAGTTATCTGCTGTGTTATAACAAGAACCACATTCATCATTTCTTTCTAAGTTCTCAATGGAATTATCTTTAACATCCATATTTCTACCGACAGACTGCAAAGCAACTTGGTCTTCTTATCAAGCACCTCAGATTCTTCCAGCTTTACTCATTACCTAATTTCCAAGCCTGTTCCACATACTTAGATGTTTGTTAGAGCAGCATTCCACTCTCAGTACTACAATCTGTATTCATCAAGATTCTCCAGAGAAACAGATCTGGCAGGAATAATTCATATACACATACATACCTACATATATATGTATGAATGTATGTCTATATATACATGCACATGTGTGTGACATAAATAAAGGATTTATTATAGGAATTGGCATGTGTGCCTGTGGAGAGTGTCAACAAGTTGCAATTCCATAGGACAGGCTGCAAGATGGAAACCACAATGAAGTTGAAGTGAAATTCTCCAGGTGAAGCTGGCTGGCTGAAGCAGAGATAAAGTCTTCTTTTTGACTTCTGAAATCCTTAGTTCTGGTTCTTAGACCTCCAACTGATTGATGAGGAGACTCCCCTTATGCTGAGGGCAGTCTTCTTTCTTGGTTGTAGATGTAATCAGCTATAGATGCAATCCACTGACAATATGTGTAAATCTCTCAGGAAATATCCACACAGTAACAATCAGGCCAGAGCTTGTTTGACCAAACAACTGGACATTGTAATGTAGCCATGTTGACACATGAACTTAACTGTCCCACAAGCTCATGAGAAATAAACCCCTTCTGTAGAAAATGACAGTGAGAAAACTAGCCAGTATTAAATGATCATGCTAGCAAAAGGAACAAAGAAATATTACATGAAAATCTGAGCCATCATAAGACCCTCATGTGTGTTTTCATGCAGGCCACACATGTGGTGGTAAATCCTCAATCAAGTATGTTTAATTAAATGGTATTAGGATTTGGGTACTTTCGGGCAACTGAGAGAAGAATGTAACTTTCTTCTGTGGGAAGGTATTTTTATCTCAGGCCTCAAAGGATTGCTGAGAGACAGTGCCAAGGATTGTGTGCTCTAGTTAACAATGACAAGGCACACAGGAACAAGTAATAAGCAAGTGAAGACCTCAGAGGCCAAGATCCCAGGGACACAGAGGAGTGTGATCAATACTTGGTGGCTCTTTCCTTCTTAAAGAAGAGAAGCTTGTGACAACCTCATAGGACAGGGTCAAAGAAGACTAGATTGGGGATCACTCCAGGATTTCAGAAGAGAGCAGGAAGACCCTCCAATCTTCTGAAATTTGGTACTAGTTATCACTGTTGTAAGTTTATCTCTTTCAAGGTACTACACTGAGCACTGGGGGGAAGAAGGAAGATAAATAAGATGTAGTTCCAATTTCAAAGAATTTAAAGTCCAGGAGGGGATTGGAGGGCCCTATAATATATCTAGGCTTTGGCTACCTTAGTAAAACCTTTTGGGATTTCTGCCCAAGTTACAATTACCCTTTTTTTTGAGAACTTACCTCCAGTCCAGTTAAGGTTGATCACCATCAGACATGTTTATACTCATAACCCTGTCACCACAGTTCACTAGGCCAGGAGTAATCACATAGTCCCTGGTGGGCCCATCAGCATGTGTAAGCTCCAAATTTGGAATCATAACCACAACAAGTTAGTACCCGTGGTTGGCTGGAAATATAATTTGTAATTTCAGTGGTTGCAGGATGGTCAAATTCAGTCTTGTCATGAATATAAGCATCTGATCTAAAGAGCAAAAGAACAATGCCTAACATTGTTTTCCAGCAGTATTCATTCCTTATCAACATCCACATTTTCCTTTTGAACAAGAAAAGAATTATGTTTTGTTTGTATCTTCCTCTGGTCTCTCTCCATTCTCCCTCCACCAAACTTTGCCATTGAGACACATAATATAGTAGTTAATAGCACTACCAGGAACTTACTGCTTGGGAATAATCCCTCGATCCACAGCTGTTAGAATTATGATCTCAAACGAATTAACTCTCTATATCTCAGTTTTCTCATCTATACAGTGGAAATAATAATATTACATACCTAAATGAATTAATATCTGTAGGTCAGTGAATGCTTGATAAATAATAAACATTTTAAAAAATAAATACATACTAATATTTATGAATCAAAATTGTCTGGAATATTAAATGCAGATTTCCATGGCTAAACACTTTTGCTATTGCTAATTTTGAAAATGATCATTATTAAACCCTTTATTTATTCTTACATCCCATAGCACAAAACTTTACCATAAATTAATTTCCTTTCTCAGTGGAGTACTTCACCTCAGATTTCTTTCAAAGAGTATCTGTATGGTAAATATATTTCATAGTTTAGTTTGAATTTTTTCATCTACTTGGATTTCAAAGTGTATTTAAAAACAGTAAAACTATATATCCTGCCATAACACACTGAATGTACTGGGGGGAGATTATAAACTTCAATGTAACTATTATCCATGTGGTGCAGCAGTGCTCCAAAATGTATTCATCAAATGCAATGAATGTGCCATACTGATGAAAAAGGTTGTTGATGGAGGAGTGGGGTAGAGGGGTGTGGGGTATATGGGAACCTGTTATATTTTTTAATGTAACATTTTTATGATCTATGTATCTTCAAAGAATACAATTTTAAAATGATGGGGGTGGGGTGGTGGGGATTGGGGCTTATGGGAACCTCATGTGTTTTTTTTAGAGATTATTTATTTCTCTCCCCTTCTCCCCCCACCCAGGTTGTCTGTTCTCTGTATGTATTTGCTGCGTCTTCTTCTTTGACTGCTTCTGTTGTTGTCAGCTGCACCAGGAATCTGTGTTTCTTTTTTTGTTGTGTCATCCTGTTGTGTCAGCTCTCCATGTGGGCAGTGTCATTCTTAGGCAGACTGCACTTTCTTTCACACTGGGTGGCTTTCCTTATGGGGCACACTCCTTGTGCGTGGAGCTTCCCTATGTGGGGGACACCCCTGCATGGCATGGCACTCATGTGCATCAGCACTGTGCATGGGCCAGCTCCACACAGGTCAAGGAGGCCCAGGGTTTGAACAGCAGACCTCCCATGTGGTAGACAGATGCCCTAACCACTGGGCCAAGTCTGCTTCCCTTTTATGTTTTTTAATGTAACATTTTATGTCATCTATTAACTTTAAAAAAAGAAAATTAAAAAGTAAAAAGAGTAAAAATGACTAAATAGGATGTATTATAGGAGTTTAAGGACATTCCACATCAAAAAGATATAGTAATGTAACTCCCATATTGAGTGAATAAAAAGAAAGATTCCATGCAACCATCTCAATATAACCAGAAAAATTAATTTACCATTGTGCCAGATTGTCAGCTATCAGCTTTGCATTACAACCATCCTCTTCTATGGTCTCCTCTGCACTGGGAAATTCATTTTCCAGAAGATTCTTCTCTGTATAGTTTCAGGTTAAAGTTTGCCAATGAAAGGAACTTACACAGTATTTGGAAAGTGAACTGGTTAGTGGAGAAGTCATCATTCCAGGGTGGCTGTGGCAACCAGATGAAAAGGCTTCACAGATTTCTCCACAAGTCCCTGCTTAGCTGCTGCAGACCAAGGCCTTGACCTTTCCCAGGGGCTTGACAATTGCAGCAATGTCCAGAAAAACTTGAATCAAGCTGAAGTCATCAATGACTGTTTCCTTGACTTTTTTCTTTTTTAAGATTTATTTTATTTATTTTTCTACCCTTCCCCCCACCTGTGCCCCAGTTGTCTGTTCTCTGTGTCCATTCACTGTGTGTCCTTTTTGTCTGCTTTTGTTGTTGTCAGTGGCACCAGGAATCTGTGTTTCTTTTTGTTGTGTCATCTTGCTGCAACAACTCTCTGTTGTGCGGCACCATTCCTGGGCAGGCTGCACTTCCTTTTGTGCTGGGTGGCTCTCCTTATGGGGTGCACTCCTTTCATGTGGGGCTCCCCTATGTGGGGGACACCCCAGCATGGCATGGCACTCCTTGCTTGCATCAGCACTGTATGTGGGCCAGCTCCACATGGGTCAAGGAGGCCCAGGGTTTGAACTGCAGACCTCCCATGTGGTAGACGGATGCCCTATCCACTGGGCCAAGTCTGCTTCCCTTCCTTGACTTTCTGTCACTCTTCCTGACCTTCACTCATCCAGTTCTTGTTATGTTCAAGTACGACCTGTTTCCTTTATTAAACACCTGTATTCAATAATATTCAGAGTCATTCTGTTTTACTGACCAAACCAAGACTGAAAAAATATTCAAAAATTAGGAATTTAGGAATAGATGAGAGTTGCTTTGTGTTGACAAAGGCTTTTAACTTGAATCTATAAATACACTGTAACAAAAGAATAAGCTCTTGAACTGACTGCAGCCATCACTCATTCAAGTACCTAAGTCACCCCCCATAGAATAATTTTATTTCTTCCAGAATTCATATGAAAAATTGGACAAATAATTAATGAAAACTCTCTCTATAGAAAGCCTGGAGAAATAAATTAATTAGCCAGAACTTTTGTCCAAAATTTAGTTACTTATTTCATTTTCATACTAGGAGAATCTTTACTGTTTAGTCAAGTCAAGCTCTATCTGCTTGACTGCTTAAAAGTAACTGTTTGTGGAAAATTAATATATTGGCATTCTGGTTTCAAATATTTATCAAGCTTGAGGCTTTGCTTAGGGTGAATTTGTTTTCTAGGGCCTGATTAGCTCTGAATCCTGATTAAATCTAGATTGTGGTTAGGCAAAGAAATTATACAAAAATATAAAATACCAAACTTATGCCTATTTGCTTCAGTAACATTCCACATTTGAAGGGTTTGTAGAAGACTAAATGAGATAAATGAAAAGCACCTGGAATAGGGGCTGTGTTTATATAAATGACCACTGCTATTTTTGGGAGGGCTAGGGTATGAGGGAAGGTAAAATGGATGAACCTTGAGAATCTTATGTTGAGTGAAGCAACCCAGGCATTGAAGGACAGTTACTACATGACCTCAATGATATGAAATAAGCAAACTGCCTCAGAGAGCTAGAGTCTGGAAAAGAGGCTTACAGGAAATCGGGGGGTGGAGGAAGGATATGAGTTAATGTCTGCAGGGGTGGAATCTGTGATGAGCTGGCGGTAAGTATGAGCACAAAGAAGGGACAAAATGGGGGCAAGGGGTTGCCTTCGGATGGGGCTTTGTGGGTTTGAGGGGGGCTGGGGATGGGCAGAGGGGAAATATTGTCCAAAAATTGGGGGGAGGGAGGGGCAACATATGAACATGGGAGAGTGTCAGGTGTTCACTGAGAACAAAATGTTGAGAAAATCGTATCAAAGTATAAGTAGGAGGGTTACCTGTTTAGGATGTTCAGGGGGTATGGTCTGATGCGGGATGGACTCTGGGGAAATAGCTGAAGGCTCATTTTGCCAAGGTGGGTTGTACCATTGGGAAGAGACCCAAGAAGTGAGAGTTGGGGTGGACCCACATCCTGGGGAGGACTAATGCTGTCAAATAGAGAGAACTGTATCTCTCGTCAGAAAGGATGGCTCCCAGGGCATTAGGGCAGTTGAGAAAGTCAGGCCCTGAATACTGCTGCAAGTATCTCTGGACATGGCTTCTTGGGAAATGGAGACTGGCTGGTGTTGTGGGCCCCAAGGGGAGGGGAAAATGGATGTGGAATGGATGGAACCAAGGTAAATATGGGGGCAAGAGAGGAGTTTTGTGAGAGTACACGAGGATGAATATAAAACATGTAATATTACACCAAAAACATATAGGGGATGACAGACTAATAATGTAAACCATAAGGCAAAACATAGGATAACTAAAAAATTTAGAAAACTGTACAACCTAAAGTATGGACCACATAGTAAGCACAGATGTCACCTTGTTTGAAAGCTATTGTCTCGGAATCTGTACATCAGTTTCAGGAAATATGATATGAATAAGTTAAAAGATTATCGCTGTGGAAGGGAAAAGGTATTATGGTGGATCTGGGGAAGTACTGTATATTGTATATATGAATTTCAGTGATCTAAGACTCTTGTGAAGCTGACATTATGTTGGGATTCACTTTACAGGAAGTTTTGGATCACAGAGTGGTTCAACAATGGCAGTGGAGGAATACTGATATAGGATGTTATTGACAGGATATATATGGTTGACAGGGAGTTATACAGGGCATGTGCCCAGGGTATATAGTAATGTCTAGATATACTCATAGTGGAAACATAAACAACAGCTGGGGGGTACTGGGCCCCTGGCCAGGGGGTCACTGTCATGGACCATGGGGGAGAAGCGGCAGTCCCCCAGGGGCAACAGCAAGAACCGGGAAGGAAGGAGGGCCCAACAGTGGGCTCCTGATACTAATGGCTATGCTTTTGAGACTATACACATGCAATAAGAACAAGGCCTAGAGGAGCACTGTGCCTGGGAGTTTCCTCCTGACAGCCTTCATGTTACTCAAATGTGGCCACTCTCACAGCCAAACTCAGCATGTAGATGCAGTGCATTCCCCCCAGCGAGGGACATGACACCCGGGGATGAGCTTCCCTGGCACCGAGGGATCACCTATCACATACCAGCTGAAGATGCAACTAGAAAATGACCTTGAATTAAAGGTTCAATACGGATCAGCAGATTATCCCTGTCTACATATAATAACATGACTTCAAAATGCTGTTTGACCTAATGTAAGGGGGAAATGGAAAGGAGACATGAGATTATAAGGCTATGAGTCTCTAAAAAAGAGTCTGGAGGTTGTCAGAAGGAATGCCCTTATGCACAAATGAGCAGACTCTAAGAGACAGATAAAGTAGATACAACCCCAGGTATTGGTTCTTTTGAGGGATAAAGAGACCCATGGGTTCTATGGTCATGGCAGATGGGGTTCACTGCCATGGCAGATGGCCCTTCTTTGGAGCTGGTGTTTCTGTGTGATGGAACTGGACTCAGAGGGGATCTCTTTTCACAAGACTTGCATGCTACTTTATTGGAATTGTAGTTGGTGCTGGGGTTTAAGATACATTTAGGGGATTTGAATTTCTAGACTGATAATATGACACCCAGGCCCAGAGCCTCAACAGACTTCATCTCCTACACTTTGATTTATTGGACTTACCCCACTCAGCTAACATCGAGTTGAAGAAGGTCAACCACCACACCATGGAGCCTAGAGTGTCTACAACTGAAAGCAGGAGGAGTGCATCCAGTATCCATGTGGAATCTAAGCCCCCACTTGACATAGATGTGCAATGGACACAACCAATCCAATGTCCACAGAGAAAATGTGGAATGTGTGTGGGAAGGGTAGCCATGGTGGCTGCTGGGTTTGGGGAATGGGAGGAAGAGATGAGATGTGGAGGCAGTTTTGGGACGTGGAGTTGTCCTGGGTGGTGCTTCACGGACAAGTACGGGACATTGTAGATCCCCCCAGGGCCCACTGGATGGAACGTGGGAGAGTGTGGGCTATGATGTGGACCATTGATTTACGGGGTGCAGTGATGTTCAGAGATGTACTTACCAGGTGCAATGGATGTGTCACGATGATGGGAGAGAGTGTTGCTGTGGGGGGAGTGGGGGGTTGAATGGGACCTCATATTTTTTGAATGTAATTTTTAAAAATAAATAAATAATTTAAAAAAATTGAAACAGCTATCAGTACACTAAGCAGATATTGTTCTACAGTGATACCAAAGCTTAAGAAGTCAGCAGGATCTCCAGATCTTTCTTTTTCATTTCTCTATTATTTCATTCATTCTTGCCCTCATTTATTCATTCATCAATGAATGTTTATAAAGAGAAAGATGATAGCAGTGTTAGGCATTAAAGATGAAAAGCTGAACGGGACACAGTAGTTCATTTCCTATCCCTAGATTTTCATGTAGCTGCTTCCATACCATGCTTTATTTTCTTTTTTTTCTTTTTAATTAAAGAAGTTGTAGGTTTACAGGTAGACCATGCAGAAAATACAGTGTTCCCTTATATCTGCCTCTATTTTTAACATTTTGCGTTAGTGTGGTACCTCTGTTACAAATGATGGGAGAATATTATAATTGTACTATTCATACCATCTATGTAAGTGGATTGGGAAATAGAAAATCCAGGTTTCTCCATTACTGTTAGAGAGAATCTTGCACTGTATTTTAACATTAGTGATTGAAAACAGCAGTTACATATAACCTCATCTTCCTAATATTTTATTGGGAAAGAATATTGTAAAAAGATTTTGGTTTTGTAATACACACTATTAATATTTAACCCCTCTAAGTGGAGTTTGGAAAAATTCTCTAGTCTCACTTGTAGTCATTTTATAAGACCCTAGATCACACTTATTTGGGGGCAAGCTTTACTTTTATCTCTTTCCCTATAAGTTCCTTTACCTTCTACTGTTTCAATCATGCATTTCTTTGCTTTTGAAATTCATATATTTCTATAAGCCACATCAAATCCTTATGGAAGAAGGCTTATTACAAACAATAAAATTGTCTATCGTGTCTCTTGATGAAGGTAAATGTAGCCATTATTAGAGACCTGAATATTTCGCCTGTTTTCAAGAATCGCATTGGATTATTTCTTTTTTTGAGATTTATTTATTTATTTCTCCCCCCTCCCTCCATTGTCTGCTTTCTGTGTCCATTCATTGTGTGTTCTTCTTTGCTTGTGTTCTCATTTAGGCAGCTGTGGAAACCGATCCTGGCACATTTGGAGTGGGAGAGAGGCAGTCATTCTCTTGCACCATTTCAGCTCCCTGGTCTGCTAAGTCTCTTATTGTCTCTCCTCTGTGTCTCTCTCTCTTTTTTTAAGATATTTATTTATTTATTTATTTACTTATTTACTTATTTATTTATTTATTTATTTCCCCTTCCCCCTGCCCCACCCTGGTTGTCTGTTCCCTGTGTCTATTTTCTGCTGTCTCCTTCTTTGTCCGCTTCTGTTGTTGTCAGTGGCATGGGAATCTGTGTTTCTTTTTGTTGCATCATCTTGTGTCAGCTCTCCATGTGGGTGGCACCATTCTTAGACAAGTTGCACTTTCTTTCACACTGGGCAGCTCTCCTTATGGGGCACACTCCTTGCACATGGGGTTCCCCTACATGGGGACACCCCTGTGTGGCACGGCACTCCTTGTGTGCATCAGCACTGTGCATGGGCCAGTTCCACACAGGTCAAGGAGACCCAGGGTTTGAACCATGGACCTCCCATGTGGTAGACGGATGCCCTAACCTCTGGGCCAAGTCTGCCGCCCCCTGTGTCTCTTTTTGTTGCATCATCTTGCTGCATCAGCTCTCCATGTTGACCAGCACTCCTGTGTGGGGCAGCACTCCTGCACAGGGTGGCACTCTGCATGGGCTGGCACTCTGTTTGGGCCAGCTTGCCTTCACCAGGAGGCCTTGGGTAATGAACTGTGGACCTCTTATATGGTATATGGGAGCCCATTTACTTGAGCCACATCTGCTTCCCATGGATTATTTCTTTTTATCTCAAATACAATTCCATAATTAAAGTGAACTATGAGAACTTAAGAATTAAGTGTGTATGGCACAGTCTACATCAAGTATTCTGAGAACAGAAGGTAGTATTGTTAGTTTTTCTCAATGACTCGTTTAATAAAATATATTTAATGAATGCCTGACATTTTCAGGTATGAATGATGCAAATAGTGATCAATAAATGAACATAAAAATAAAAGTTATTTTCATAAGTGAGTAAGTAGGCAAAGCAGTTTTTTTCAAGTCACCCTTTGTACAAAGTATGTTTCCTGACCTCAAGGAATTTGGGGATAAAAAGGTATTATCTTTTCTCAATGAAGTTTGAAAGATCTTATAAGAATTTTTTAATAATTTACTCCAGATCACATAAGATTCCTTTAAAATGATCTAGCATGACATTAAATTGCTGTGGACTTCTTAGTCACAACTGAAATGCTGTAGTCTAATTTGAACGAAATAGACATTTTTTCTGTTGATTCTCTCAAATGTTTTTATTAGAAAAATTGTTTTTACAGAAAAATCATGCATAATACACAGAGATCCCATAAAGTACATTATTTTATTTTTATCTTGCCAAAGTCAGCAGTTTATTGAAAAGTACATTATAATCAAATCAGATTTATCATAAGAAGGAAACCACTGTCTCCATATCAATTATATGAGTTCTTCCATTGCTAGAATCACATTAGGTCTATAGTAGAATACCAGCCATTCTACTCTAAGTCCTTCATTCATTCCCAAATCCTGAAGATTCTGGGATGCTGATGCCCACTCCACCTCAAATTGAGAAGTGGCTTAGATCCCCTGGGGTAGATGAATGGACTGTCTTGCTTGTAGTGGCAGACACCCTTTGTTCCTTGGGATGGTCATTGTCCATCATCATCTCCTTGTTTTTTGGGTAAGTCCAATGAACAGGAGAGTAGGTGTTGCAACTCTGTTGAGACTTATTGTATTTTATTTTATTATCTCTTTAAAAAATACCTAAATCACACAAAATGTTACAATAAAAAATATGAGGTTCCCATATACCCCATTCCCCACATCACACTCCTCCCACATTGACAACTTCTTTCATTAGTATGGTACAGTCATTGCATTTGATGAGTACTTTTTGGAGCATTGCTACACAGCATGGATTATACTTTATGTTGTAATTTACACTCTGTAATTTACATTCAGTGTCTTATGGCAAGATATATAATGCTCTGTGCCTGTCCCTGCAATATCATTCAGGGCAACACCAAGTCCCCCAAAGGCCCAATATCACACTTCTTTTTCCTTCTCCCTGCCTTCAGGAACTCCCATGGCCACTGTCTCCACACCAATGATATAATTTCTTCCATTACTAGAGTCACAATAATTCTATAGTAGAATACTAGTAAGTTCACTCTAATCCACATTTCATTCCTCCATCCTGAGGACCCTGGGTTGGTGATGTCCACTTCACCTCTAAATTGAGAGGGGGCTTAGATCCCACATGGCTGATGGATGGAATTCTCCTGCTTGCAGCTATAGACTCTCTCAGTTCCCTGGTTTGGTGGTTGACCATCATCACCTCCCTGTTAGCTGACCTGGGTATGTCTAATGACCTGGAGAGTAGGTGTTGCAATTCTGCTAAGACTCAGGGCCCAGCTGGCACATGGACAGTCCAGAGATTCAAGTCTCCTGAGCATACACCAACCCCAGCACCAACCACAGGTTCAGTAAAAGTGACAGAATAGGCATGTGTAGAGAAATCATATCTGAGTCCATCTCCATCACACTCAGGAGCACAAATTCCAAAGTAGGGCCCTCTGGCAAGGTACCAAACTCCAGAGCCATCTGCCATGACTATAGGACCTGGGTGTCTCTGTAGCCATCAGGAGCACTGATATCTGGGGTTGTATCTACTTTGGCTATCTCCGAGATCCTGCTGAGATGTGTATAAACATGACCCCTCTGATGGCCTCCCAACTCATTTTGAAGACAGCCATATAAACTCACTTGTCTTTACCATTTCCATTTTTATTCCAGGTATTTTTCTAGTTACATCACCAGTTGATTGATTCTTGGTAGTAATTGCTTGGCACCAGGGAGGCTCATTCCCAGGGGTCATGTCCCACACTGGGAGGAAGGTAATGCATTTATATGCTGTTTGGCTTAGAGAATGGCCATATTTGAGCAACATGGAGGCTGAGAGCCTCTTAGGCACACAGCAACACTAGACCAAATCAAAATTTCTAGTGCAAGAGGTTTATAAGCATATCCATCAGTATCAAGGGCCCATCATTGGGCCATCATTTTTCACTGGTCTTTGCCCTTGCACTTGGGGATTGTTGCTTTTCCACTTGGGAATGAGGCAGAGCTACCCAGGACGGGAACCCAGCATTCGTCAATTGTCATGTGAACCTCTACCCACTGTATCAATACCCAAGGAATATCCAAACACATCTATAAACCCTATATGCATGCCCAGATTAACTCCCTCCCATGTATCAAGCATCAACGACACCCCACACCAATGCCTAACATATCGCCAAATTCAATTAATAGGAAAATGAGATAGTAATGATAGGTTTAAGCATTAGAAATAAAATACATAATAATTTAGAAAACTAAAAGTAAAAAATTGAGATATTAGATAAATTAAAAATATTATAGGAAATTTTTTGACATTTTGACACTATGAAAAGATGAGTACCCACATACTCCCTAGATGCTTGCCCCAGGTGCACCCTCTGCTGAATGCCCCTGATCCAACACCCGAAACCAGTAATATTTCCTTATTACAGTGTCAAAAGATTTTTCTCAACATTATAGTTTCACCCACATACCCACCAATCCCCCATGTTCACCTGCCCCTTCCTCTAAACTTCCCCCCACTTCCAAGGACCATCTAACCAATCCTCCCAACCCTAGCCCCTGTCAAGCCTGCACTGCCCAACCCAATAGTATCCCTATACCCCCATCATATCCCTTCACTGCACGATTACTTACCTTTACCTTATATTAGATGTTGCCCATGTAGACATTGGCTTACAACCTTCCTCTCCACTCTATTTTCTCTAAGCCTATATTCCAGGCTCTAGCTCTCTGAGACAGCTTGATTTACTTAATTCATATCAGAGAGGTCTTATAGTATTTGTCCTTCAATGCCTGGCTTGTTTTGCTCAACATAAGGTTCTCAAGATTCATCCATGTTATCCCATGTATTTATACTGTATTACTTCTTACATCTGAATAGTATTCCATTTATGGAATATACCTCATTTTGTTTGTTCATTCATCTGTTGATGGTCATATGGGTTGATTCCAGGTTTTGTCAATGGTGAATAATGCTGCTTTGAACATTGGTGTTCATATATTGGTTCATGACCTGGTTTTCACTTCTTCTGGGTATATATCCAGCAGAGGAATTGCTGGATCATATTACAGATCTATAGTTAGCTTTTTGAGAAACCACCAAAATGTCCTCCACAATGGCTGGATCATTCTACATTTCCACCAGCCAGGGATGAGAGCTCCCGTTCCTTCACATCCTGTTTTTTTAATGGTCGCCAGTCTAATGGGTGTAAGATGGTATATATCTCTTTGTAATTTTGATTTGTATTTCCCTAATAGCTAATGATTTTGAGCATCTTTTCATGAGCTTTCTAGCCATTGTATTTCTTCTTTGGAGAGGTGTCTGTTTAAATCTCTTGCCCATATTTTAAATGGGTTGTTTGCCTTTTTATTAAAGATATAGGATTTCTTTATATATGCTGGATATGAGGCTCCTATCAGATATCTTGTAATCAATATTTTCTCCCATTGAGTAGGTTCTCTTTTCACTTTCCTGACAAACTCCTTTGAGGGGTAAAAGGCTTTAATTTTGAGGAGGTCCCAATTATCTATTTTTTTCTTTCAGTGCTAGTGCTTTGGGTGTGAAGTTCATGAAGTCACTTCCTATTACAATGTTCTGTAGATCTTTCCTTACATTGTCTTCCAAGGTCTTTATGATCTTGGCTCTTATATTTAGATCTTTGATCTATCTTGAGTTTATTTTTGTATAAGGTGTGAGGTGGTGTTCCCTTCCCATTCTTTTGCATATGGATAACCAGTTCTCCAAGCACCATTTGTTGAAGAGGCCATTCTCTCCCAGTTGAGTGGGCTTGGTGACCTTGTTGAATATCAGAATATGTGAGGATCTATATCAGAACTCTCAATTTGGTTCCATTGGTCAGTATGTCTCTCCTTGTGACAATAGCATACACTGTAGCTTTGTAGTATGTTTTAAGGTCAAGTAGTGTGATTTCTCTGATTTCATATTTCTTTTCCAATATGTCTTTGGCTATTTTGGGCCTCTTTCCATCCCAACTAAATTTCACAGTTTTTCCAGTTCAGTAAAAAATCTGTGTAGTTTTCTGAGTATAAGTTATTTACATCCTTAGCTAAATTTATTCCTAGGTATTTGATTTTTTAATTTACTACTGTAAATGGTATTTTTTATTTCCTCCTCATATTGCTCATTATTGGTGTTCATAATGCTACTGATTTTTGCACATTGCACATTGATCTTATAATCTGCAATCTTAGTGAACTCATTTATAAGTTTTAGAAGCTTTGTTGTAGATTTTTAGCACTTTCTATGTATAGGATCATGCCATCTGGAAATAGTGAAATTTTGACTTTTTCCTTTTCAATTTGGATGCATTTTATATTTTTTCTTGCCTCAGTGCTTGAGCAAGTACTTCTAATACGTTGTTAAAAAGGAGGCTTGATAGTGGGCATCCTTGTTTTTTCCCCAAACTTAGAGGGAAAGCTGTTAGGATTTCACCATTGTATATCATATTAGCTGTTGATATTTTACATATACACTTTAACACGTTCAGAAAGTTTTCTTCTATTCCTATCTTTTGCAGTTTAGTCAGGAAAGGGTGCTGTATTTTGTCAAATGCTTTTTATGCATCTATAGATATGATCATGTGATATTTTTCTTTAATTTGTTTATATCATATGTTAAATTGAATTTTTAATGTGGAACCATCCTTGAATACTTGGGATAAAACCCACCTGGTCATGGTGTATAACCCATTTGATGTGTTGTTGAATGTGATTAGCAAATATTTTGTTAAGGGTTTTAGCATCTAGGTTTATTAGAGACATCAGTGTCTCTCTAATAGTAGTCTCTAATGTGGCATCTTTGTTTGGCTTTGGTATTAGGGTAATGTTAACATCATAGAATGAGTTAGGTAATATTCCTTATTCTTCAATTATTTGAAACAGTATAAGCAAGTTTAGTATTAGATCTTTCTGGAATGTTTGGTAGAATTCATGTGTGAAGCCATCAGGTCCTGGGCTCTTCTAGGTGGGAAGTTTCTAACAAATGATTCTCTTTACTTACAATTGGTCTGTTGAGATAATCAGTTTTCCCTTTTCTTAATGCAGGCTGCTTATGTGTTTCTAGGAATTTGTCCATTTCCTCTAATTTATCCTACTTGTTTGCACACAGTTTTTCAAAGTACTGTTTTATGATTCTTTTTATTTCTTTGGGATCTATGGTTATGTCTCCTCATTTCTTATTTTGTTATTTGCATCTTCTCTTTTTTTCTTTGTTAGTCTAGCTAAGGGTTTGTCAACTTTATTGATCTTCTCAAAGAATCAGCTCTTGATTTTATTTTTTCTAGGGCTTTCTTATTTTCTGTCTCATTTATTTCTGCTCTGATCTTGCTATTTCTTTCTACTTATTTGGCATTAGTTTGTTGTTTTTCTACTAATTCCTCCAAGTATGCAGTTAGGTCTTTGATTTTAGCTCTTTCTTCTTTTTTATGTATTAATTTATTGCTATGAATTTCCCCTTAATACAGCTTTTGCTGCAGCCCATAAATTTTGATATGTTGCTTTGTCCTTTTCACTGGTTTCAATGTATTTACTGATTTCTTTTGAGATTTGTTCCTTGACTTACTGTTTGTGTAAGTGTGTGTTGCTTAACTTCCATATCTTTGTGCCTAATCTGGTTTTCTGGCCCTTGTAGATTTTCAGTTTCGTTCCATTGCAGTCAGAGAAATGAATTTGTATGATTTCAATATTTTGAACTCTCCATCATTTTTGAATGCCAAGATTGCTGGGTAGACAATTTCTGGCTGGAAGTCTTTTCTTTTAGTGCCTTGACTATGTCATACCACTGCCTTCTTGCCTCCATGGTTTCAGATGAGAAATCAGCACTTAATTTTAGTGAGCATCAGTTCTATGTGATGGTTCTCTTTTCTCTTGTTGCCTTCAGTATTTTCTCTTTATCTTGAGCATTGGAAAGTTTATCAAGTATATGTCTTAGAGTAGGCCTGTTGGGATTTATACTGTTTGGGCTGCACTGTGCTTCTCAGATATGTACAGCTATCTCCCTCAACAGGATTGAGAAGTTTTCAGCCATTACTTTCCTCAATACCCCTTCTGTCCCCTTCCCTTCTGTTCTCCTCCTGGGATGCCTGTAATACATATATTTGTATGTTTTGTTTTGTCATTCAAATCCTAAAGTGCCTGCTGGATTTCTTCTGTCTTTTTATTATCTGTTCCACTGTTTGATTTCAAATGTGCTGTCTTCTGCATCACTAATTCTTTCCTCTGCCTTTTCAAATCTGCTGTTATTTTCTGAGAGTGTATTTTTTATTCCTTGGAATGTGCCATTCCTCATCATCATATTTGTTATCTTTTTATGTATGTTTATAATTTCTTCAGTATGCTCTCTCGGTGTTTTCTTAATATCCTTAATCTCTTCCTTCACTTCATTAAGTTGGCCCATGCTATTTTTTGGACAACTTTGATTAGTTGTTCGATGTTCTGCTTCTCTTCCTGGTTTTCAGTTTGTTCATTGGGCAGCCATGTCTTCCTTTTTCTTGGTATGGTTTATAATTTTTTGTTGCTGTCTGCTCATCTTCTTATCTTGATGGGTTTGTTCAATTGATTAGCTTCTCCCTCTAGTCTCAGGTTTTATTTAGTTGCTGTTTTTGTGTGAGTGTTATGGTTCTTCTTTGACACTGTGTTCTTATTTCCTTATTGTTATCTAAGTTTCCTAGATAGAAAAACATTAGTGCCAAACCAAGAAAAAGAGGTAAGAAAAGAAAAAAGATATTAACTATATTGATAGAAAAAGTTAGAAAAGGAACTGTGTAAGGCCTAGGAAAATGAATATTTAACCCATATAAGCAGTGTAAAGTTATAGGAATAAAAAAGTGGAGTACCTACAATGAAGTGGGAAACCAAATATGGAGAAGTATATAGAATGACCTAATTTTTTTGTCTTTATTTATTTCTCTAATGTTACATTAAAAAAATATGAGGTCTCCCTATACCCACCACCCCCCTCATCCCACACCTCCCCCATAAAAACATCGTCCTCCATCATCATGAGACATTCATTGCATTTGGTGAATACATCTCTGAGCTCCACTGCACCTCATGGTCAATGGTCCACACCATAGCTCACACTCTCCCACAGTCCATCCAGTGGGCTATGAGAGGACATACAATGTCCAGTAACAGTCCCTGCAGTACCACCTAGGACAACTCCAACCCCCAAAAATGCCCCCACATCACATCTCTTCCTCCAGCACACACATTCCCTACCCCCAGCAGCCACCATGGCCACTTTCTCCACATCAATGCCACATTTTCTTCAATTACTAATCACAATAGTTCATGAATAGAATATAAGTACATCCACTCTAATCCATATTCTATTCCTCCATCCTGTGGATCTTAGAATGGTTGTGTCCACTCCACATCTATGTCAAGAGGGGGATTAGATTCCACATGGATGCTGGATGCAATTCTCGTGCTTTCAGTTGTAGGCATTCTTGGCTCCATGGTGTGGTGGTTGACCTTCTTCACCTCCATGTTAGCTGATAAGCCAGAGTGTAGGAGTTGCTAGTCTGTTGGGGCTCAGGGCCTGGCTATCACATGGTCAGTCCAGAGATTCAGGTCCCCTGGGTATACATTGAACCCCAGCAAAAACTACAGATCCGTTCAAAGTAACAGGAGAGGCTTTGGACAAAGGTCACATCTGAGTCCAGCTCCATCACACAGAAACACAAACTCCAAAGTAGGGCCAACTGACATGGCACTGAACTCCATCTGCCATGACCATAGAACCTGTGGGTCTCTGTAGCCCTCAGAAGAACTAATACCTGGGGTTGTATCTACTTTATCTGTCTCTGGGACTCTGCTGAGGTGTGCATAAGGGCAACCCCTATGATAACCTCCTGGCTTTTTTTGGAGACTCATAGCTATATAAACTCATTTGTCCTTTCCATTTCCCCCTTTTATGCAGTTCAAAAAGCATTTTTAACTCCAGGTATTATATGTAGACTGAGATATTCTGCTGGTCCGAGTTGACCCTTTTATTCAAGGTCATTTTCTAGTTACATCATCAGCTGGTACTTGGTAGTAATCCCTCAGCACCAGGGAGGCTCATACCCGGGAGTCATGTCCCATGCTGATGGGAAGGCAACACATTTACATGCTGAATTTGACTTCAAGACTGGCCACATTTGAACAACACGGAGGCTCTCAGACAGTAACTCTTAGGCACCCTGCAGTTCTAGGCCTTGTTCTTATTTCAGGTGCACAGGCTTACAAGCATAGTTATTAGTATCAAGGGCTCATTGTTGGACCTTTCTTCTTTTTTGGTCACTATGAAAATATCCAAACATTTTTATGTACCCTGGATATATGCCCTGGAGAACTCCCTGCAAACCATGTGTACCCTGTCAGTAACATCCCACACCAGTATTCCTCCCCTGCCATTGTTGAACCTCTCTGTGATCCAAAACTTCTTCAAAAATGAAGCCCAATATATTGCCAGGTTCCATTAATAGTAAAATGGAATATAGGGATCAGTTTAAAGGTTAGATATAGAATACATATTAATTTAGAAAAGTTAAGGTAAAAATAAATTGGGATATCAAAAAATTAAAAAATTCTAAAGCTTTGTTTTTGGTGTTTTGCCTTCCATCACTGCAGTAAGTGTTGCCCTGTATGCAAATGGCAAGGCAACTTCTTCCGTCTTTTCCTCAGTGTCTACATCTTTTCTTTTATCTTTTCTTTTTTTCCTAATTATTAAGCTTATCTTCACAAAAGTTTTAGATCACAGTAATTGATATATACAATATACAGTACTCCCACATATCCAACATAAAAACATTTTTCCTTCCACAGCAATAATCTTTTTACATATACTATATTTACTGAAACTGATGTACAGATATTGAGACAATAGCTTTCAAACAAGGTAACATTAGGGTTTACATTGTTGTTCATATTTTAGACTATACAATTTTCTAAATTTTTAGTTATCTTATGTTTTACATTATGACTTACATTTTAGCCTATCAGTCCCTATATATTTTTGGTGTAATTTAACATGTCTTACATCCATCCTTGCATAATCTTGTGGAACACTTCTATTGTCCACACAGTTACATTGATTCCGTCTATTCGATACCTCTTTCCCCTCCCCTCAGGGCCCACAGTGACAGTCAATCTTCATTACTTGAAGGGCCATGTTCAGAGATACTTGCAACAGTGTTGAGGGCTTGGCAATGCCCTAATGCATTGGGAGCCATCTTTCTCTTGAGAAATACAATTCCCTCTATTTGAGAACATCAGTCCTCCACAGGATGTGGGTCTCTATCCAATGATATAACCCACTATAGCAAAATGAGCACTCACACACTCCCTAAAGCCTGTCCTGCATCAGATTATCCCCCTGAAGCATCTTAAAAGGTAACCTTCCTTATTATATTTTTGAAAAAGTTTTCTCAGCATTATACTCTCAACCAAATACCTGACAATCTCCTATGTTCATATGTTCTCCTACACTCCCCCCAATTTCTTGAGCAATATTACCCATCCTCCCATCCCTAGCCCCCTCAAACCCACAAAGCCCCACCCAAAGTTAAACATATGCCCCCATTTTATCCCCTTCCTTGTACAAATACTTACCTCCCACTTATCATAGATGTCACCCATGTAGGTGTCAGCTTGCATCCTTCCTCTACACCCCAATTTCCTTTAAGCCTATCATCCAGTCTCTAGCTCTCTGAGGCAGCTTGGTTTACTTACTTCAGATCAGAGAGGCCATGTAGTATTTGTCCTTCAATGCCTGCGTGCCTTCACTCACATAAGGTACTCAAGATTCATCCATGTTATCACATGTGTTTGTAGTGTATTCATTCTTAAAGCTGAGTAGTATTCCATTGTATGTATATACCACATTTTATTTATCTATTCATCTGTTGATGGGCATTTGGGTTGATTCCAACTTTTGGCAATAGTGAACAATGCTGCTATGAACATTGGTGTGCATATAATTGTTTGTGTCCTTGTTTTCAGTTGCATTGGGTATATACCCAGCAGTGAATTGCTGGGTCATACGGCAAATTTATAGCTAGTTTTTTGAGGAACCACCAAACTGTCCTTCAGAATGGCTGGATCCTTCTGCATTCCCACCAGCAGTGGATGAGTGTTCCCATTCCTCCACATCCTCTCCAGCATTTGTAGTCTTCTGGTTTTTTTTTTTCATAGCTGCCAATCTTATGGGAGTAAGATGGTATCTCATTGTAGTTTTGATTTGCATTTCCCTACTAGCTAGAGATTTGGAGCATTTTTTTCGTGTGATTTTGGCCATTTGTATTTCTTCCTTGGAAAAGTGTCTGTTTAAATCTTTTTCCTATTTTTTAAATGGGTTGTTTGTCTTTTTATTTTTGAGATATAGGAGTTCTTTGTATATGCAGTTTATAAGTCTCCTATCACATATATGGTTGCCAAATATTGTCTCCCATTGTGTAGGCTCTCTTTTCACTCTCTTGACAAACTCCTTTGAGGTGCAGAAGGCTTTAATTTTGAGGAAATCCCTTTTATCTATTTGTTCTTTTGTTGCTCATGCTTTTGCCGTGAAGTTCATGAAGCCATTTCCTATTACAAGGTCCTGTGGATGCATCCCTACACTGCTTTCCAAAGTCTTTATGGTCTTGGCGCTTATATTTAGGTCTTTGTTCCATCTTGAGTTGATTTTTGTATAAGGTGTGAGTTGGTAATCCTCTTTCATTCTTTACATATGGATATCCAGTTCTCCAGGCACCATTTGTTGAATAGGCCATCTCTCCCAGTTGAGAGGGTTTGGTGGCTTTATCGAATATTATATGACTATATATATGAGGATCTCTATCAGAATCTCAATTCGGTTCCATTGGTCTGTGTGTCTCTCCTTGTGCCAATACCATGCTGTTTTCACTACTGTAGCTTTGTAGTATGTTTTGAAGTCAGGTAGTGTGATTTCTGGAATTTCATTTTTCTTTTTCAATATGCTTTTGGCTATTTGAGGCCCCTTTCCTTTCCAAATAAATTTCATAGTGAGTTTTTCTAGTTTCTTAAAGAATGCTGCATTGATTTTTATTGGGATTGCACTGAATGTGTAGATCAGTTTTGGTAGGATAGACATCTTAATAATATTTAGTCTTCCTATCCATGAACAGGGAATATTCTTCCATTTATTTAGGTCTTCTTTGATTTCCTTGAACAGTGTTGTGTAGTTCTCTGTGTATAAGTTAAATTTATTCCTAGGTATTTGATTTTTTATTGAATATTGTAAATGGTATTTGTTTCTTGATTTCCTCCTGAGCTTGCTCGTTATTGGTGCACAGAAATGCTACTGATTTTTGCACATTGATCTTATAACCTGTGACTTTACTGAACTCATTTATTAGTTCTAGAAGCTTTGTTGTAGACCTCTCAGGGTTTTCTATGTATAGGATCATGTCATCTGCAAATAATGAAATTTTGACTTCTTCCTTTCCAATCTGAATGTTTTTTATATCTGGTTCTTGCTTCAGTGCTTGAGCAAGTACTTCTAAGAATAGGTGATATTGGACATCCTTGCCTTGTTCCTGATCTTAGAGGAAAAGATTTTAGGATTTCACCACTGTAAATGATGTTGGCTGTGGGTTTTTCATACGTACTCTTTATCATGTCCAGAAAATTTCCTTGTATTCCAATCTTATGCAGTGTTTTTATTAAGAAAGGGTGCTGTATTTTGTCAAATGCTTTTTCTGCATCTATAGATATAATCATGTGATTTTTCCCTTCAATCTTTTTATGTGGTGTGTTACATTGATTGATTTTCTTATGTTGAACCATATTTGTATACCCGGAATGAATCCCACTTGGTAATGGTGTATAATTCATTTAATGTGCTGTTGAATACGGTTAGCAAGTATTTTGTTGAGGACTTTTGCATCTAGTTTCATTAGAGAATTTGGTCTGTAATTTTCCTTTCTTGTGGTGTCTTTGTTTGGCTTTGGTACTAGGGTAATTTTGGCATCATAGAATGAGATAGGTAATGTTCCTTCTGTTTTGATTTTTTTGGATAGGTTTCAGCAAGATTGGTATTAGTTCTTTCCGGAATGTTTTGTAGAATTCACCTGCGAAGCCTTCTGGCCCAGGACTCTTCTTAGTTGGGAGATTTTTAATGACTGATTCTATCTCTTTACTTGTGATTGGTTTGTTGAGATCATCAATTTCTTCTTTCATCAATATAGGCTGCTGATGTGTTTCTAGGAATTTGTCCATTTCCTCTGAATTGTCATTTTTTTGGAATATAGTTTTTTAAGTATCCTCTCATGATCGTCTTTATTTCTGTGGGGTCAGTGGTGATATCTCTTTTCTCCTTTCTTATTTTGTGTATTTGCATCTTCTCTCTTTTTTCTTTGTTAGTCTAGCTAAAAGTTTGTCAATTTTATTGATCTTCTCAAAGAACCAGCTCTTCATTTTGTTTATCTTTTCAAGTGCTTTTGTATTTTCTATTTCATTTAGTTCTGCTCTTATCTTTGTTCATTCTTTCTGTGGAGTTTGTTGTTTTTTTACTAATTCCTCCAAATGTGCAGTTAGGTCTTCAATTTTTTCTCTTCTTTTTTGATGTATGAATTTATGGCTATAAATTTCCTCTCAGTACTGCTTTTGCTGCATCCCATAAATTTTGGTATGTTGTGTTATCATTTTCATTAATTTCAAGATAGTTATTAATTTCTTTTGAGATTTCCTCCTTGACCCACTGTTTTTCTAAGAGTGTGCTGTTCAATTTCCATATCTTGGTATGAAATCTGGGCCTCTGGCCCTTGAAGATTTCCAGCTTCACTCCACTGTGGTCACAGATATTATTTTGTATGATTTCAATCTTTCTGAACTCATTGAGCCTTTCTTTGTGGCCTAGCATATGGTCTATCTTGGAGAATGATTCATGTGCACTTGAGAAAAATGTATATCCTGCTTTATTCAGGTGGTATGATCTATTAGGTCTAGCTCATCTAAGATACTGTTCAGAGTTTTTGTTTCTTTATTGATTCTCTTTTGAGATGTTCTGTCCAAAGTTGATAGTGGTGTATTAAAGTCCCCAAGTATAATTGTAGAGACATCTATTCTTTCACTTAATTTTTCCAGTGTTTGCCTCACATATTTGGAGGTGCCTTTGTTTGTTCTTCTTGAAAGATTATCCCTTTCACTAATATGCTGTATCCATCTTTGTCTCTCACAATTGTTTTGCATTCAAAGTCTATTTTGTCTGATATTAATATAGCTACTCCTGCCTTTTTTGGTTATTGTTTGCTTGTAAGATTGTTTTCCAGCCATTCACTTTCAACCTCCATTAATTCCTGGGTCTAAGATGTGTTTCTTGTAGACAACATATAGATGGGTCATATTTCCTTATTCAATATTCCAGTCTGAGTCTTTTGACAGGTGAGTTTAATCCATTGACATTCAGTGTTATTATTTTCAAGGAATTATTTTTGTTAACCATATTTTGTTTGGACTTGTGTTTGTCGTATTTTGTTTGTTTTCTTCCTTCTCTTCTTGTCTTTTTTGTTGCTCTTACACTCTCTTCCATCTCTGCCTCTCCTGTTTTTTCCTTCCTTACTGCAGAACTCCATTTAGTATTTTTTGAAAGTCAGGGCTCTTGTTGGCACACTCTTTTAATTTCTGTTTATCTGTGAATATTTTGAACTCTCCATCATTTTTGAATTCTAGCTTAGCTGGGTAGAGTGTTCTTGGTTGGAAATTTTTTTCTTTTAGTACCTTGACTATATCATACCATTGCCTTCTTGCCTCCATGTTTTCAAATGAGAAATCAGCACTTAATCTTATGGAACCTCCCCTGTATGTGATGGTTCTCTTTTCTCTTCCTGCTTTTAGAATTTTCTCTTTGTCTTGAGCATTGGATATTTGACAAGTACATGTCTTGGAGTCAGCCTTTTGGGATTTATCGTGTTTGGAGTGTGTTGGGCTTCCTGGACATGTACATTCATCTCCCTCAGTGCATTTGGGAAGTTTTCAGCCATTATTTCCTCCAAAACCCCCTATGTCCTCTTTCCCTTCTCTTCTCCTTCTGGGGTGCCTATAATACATACGTTTGTGTATTTTGCCTTGTCATTCAGGTCCCTAAGTCTCGGCTGGATTTTTTCTTTTTTCTTTCTTTAAATTATTTATTTATTTATTTTAAAAATTACATTAAAAACAATATGAGGTCCCATTCAACCCCACCGCCCCCGCCCCCCACTCCCCCCACAGCAACACTCTCTCCCATCATCATGACACATCCATTGCACCTGGTAAGTTCATCTCTGAGCATCACTGCACCCCATAGTCAATGGTCCACATCATAGCCCAGACTCTCTCACGTTCCATCCAGTGGGCCCTGGGGGGACCTACAGTGTCCCGTAATAGTCCGTGAAGCACTATCCAGGACAACTCCACGTCCCGAAAACGCCTCCAGATCTCATCTCTTCCTCCCGTTCCCCACACCCAGCAGCCCCCATGGCTTCCGTTCCCACACCCATTCCACATTTTCTCTGTGGACATTGGATTGGTTGTGTCCATTGCACACCTATGTCAAGTGAGGGCTTAGATTCCACATGGGTACTGGATGCACTCCTCCCGCTTCTAGTTGTAGACACTCTAGGCTCCATGTTGTGGTGGTTGACCTTCTTCAACTCCATGTTAGCTGAGTGGAGTAAGTCCAATAAATCAAAGTGTAGGAGCTGAAGTCTGTTGAGGCTCTGGGCCTGGGTGTCATATTATCAGTCCAGAGATTCAAATCCCCTACATATAACTTAAACCCTCGGCTGGATTTTTTCTATCTTTTTATCAATCAGTTCTACTATCTGTTGGATTTCAGATGTACTGTCTTCCATGTCACTAATTCTCTCCTCTGCCTCTTCTAATCTGCTGCTATTTGCTGAGAATGTATTTTTGATTTCTTGAACTGTGGTGTTCATCACCATCGGATCTGTTATCTTTTTGCATATGTCTGCAATTTCCTATGATAGTGTTTTCTTCATATTGTTAATCTCTTCCTTTACTTCATTACATTGGTCTCTAACATATGCTTTGAGATCTTTAATTACTTGTCCAATGCTCTGGTCCTCTTCCTGGTTTTTAGTTTGTTCATTGGATTTGGCCATGTTTTCCTGATTATTGGTTTGGTTTGTAGTTTTTTGTTGCTGTCTGGTCATCATTTTATCTTGATGGGTTTAATAAGTTCCTTGGTGTCTTTGTTTAGTCTTGGGGATTAATTAGCTGTTGTTCATGTGTAAGTGTTATGTCTTCTCTTTGTCACTTTGTTCTTCTTACTCTATTATCTTGTTTCTGGCTAAATTCACTTTGAAGGAAAATATTAGGGCCAGGGGAAACAAAATGAGTAACAAAAGAAAATGTATAAAGTAGTATTGGTAATAAATGTTAACAGAGCAAAAATGTGAGATCAAGATGAATGGATATTAAACTCATGTAAGTTGTGCAGAGTTATAGCAGTAAGTAGAGTACCTATAATGAGACAGTCTACTGAATATGGGGAGGAATATAGTATGAATTAAAAGGCCAGTGTTTTCATGAGAGAGGGAAAGAGAAAAGAAAGACAATAATATCAAGAGTGGATAAAAGACAGAAAACAGAACAAAGGTATTAGAATTAAAAAGTCAGACAATTTGGGGGCCAAAGAAAGGGAGGTGGAATGTAAGAGAAACAGTAGATGATGGAGGATAGAAAGATGTGGGGGAAAGGGGATAGTGTAGGTGGCCAAAATCAATAAACACAGAAAAGAGGAAATGGGGGATAAGGAAACACAGCAAATGTGAAGCACTCCCTGAAGCACCTATTATATAAAGAAAATAAAATAAAATAAGAAGAAAAAGAGAGAAAAGAAAAAAAGAGAAGAGAAAAAGTGGGGGCAGAGAAAGGGGGGAAACAAGCAAAAAAAGTAAAAGAGAAAAAAACTAAATAAATGAAAAAGGACCTTGGGTGATAAAACCAGAGAAAAGACCAGGAGACAATGCAATATTAGCACCCATGACAAAAAAAAAAAAAAAAAAAAAAGAAATAAAAGAAAAGAACCAACGTTTCAAGCTAGGAATCCTCTTTGCAGTTAAATAAAACACTTAGGGATCTGGCCTTCCCCCTTTCTCCCTTCCTCACTTCTCTCTCCCAAGGTAGCAGGAAAGCTACCTGAATGGTCTGGTAGGAGATTCAAGTGGGTCCTTTTTGAACCAACTAAACACAGAAAACAAGGACTCTTTATTTCCAGCGTGAGATCACCTATACCTCACCAGAATCCCCAAATATGCTATTGGAAGCTTGGATAACATGTCCTACAGTCCCTCCCCATTAGGCGTGCTAGGGGAGGTCTAATTGATTTTCTGACTCCACCTTCTCCCAGACCAAGTTTCCTACCCCAGGACATTTAGGTAAATAGGGCTTCCTCAACAGATTCACCTCTCTTTTCTTCCCAGACTCTCCCCAAGTCAGCTGGTATACTCCTCCAAGCTCAAGGAGAGAGAGAGAAAAAACAACAACAACAACCAAAAACATGGAGGGTTAGGGTAATCAAGGACCTCAGGTGGACCTCAGGGTGTGGTGGGTTCGGGGATGGGAAGTCCATGGTATTGCAGACTCAAGGTGTGTGAGTCTCTGGAGCACGGGCCACCAGGGTTTATGGGACACAGATGTGGGAACCATACATCCAGTTAACCTGGGGTTTGGGAACACTGCAGCACGACAAAGCCTTAAGGGATCCCTGTGGCCAGGCTGCCAGCCTTGGGGGAGGGGTCCCACCCACAACTTCTTACCTTCATGTCAGAAACCCAGAATTCCACCTCTCACAAGAATCTCATCACTGTCTCACCAAATCAACATCCAGACACCTCATGCCCTGCAAACCCCAGAAACAGCCCACTCAGGGTTTGGGAACACAGCACCACAACAAAGATTTCAGAAGTTCCACCCACAACTTCTGACCTCTGTGTAAGAGACACAAAATTCTACCTCTTGCAAGAATGTCTTCTGTCACTGTCTCACCAAATTGACATCCAGACACCTCCTGCAAGCACCCAAAACAGCCTGGTCCAGCAGGACTCTGACCCTACTCAGCTGCTTCTTTGCAGGAGAGATTATGAGGTGCAGTCACTCAGATGCCATCTTGCCCCACCTCCTAGAATGACTGAAAAGGCTGGCGTGAGGAGGTGAGAGGGGAAGAGAAAAGAAAGGACAAAAGTGAAAGAGTTTATAAAAGATAGAAAATGGAATAGTAGAGTTAGAAATAAAATGACAGAAAAATTAAGGACTAAACAAACAGGTGGAATGTAAGAGCAACAACAGAAAGCGGAAGATAGAAAGATGTAGGAAGGAAAAGAGATAGCATTGTTAGTCAAAATCAGTACACACAGAACAGAGGAAACTGAGGAAGAGGAAACACAGCAAACAAAAAATAAGCTGGCAGCACTTAATTTGAAAAGTAGGGGGGAGGTGATAAAGAGTAAAGAAAAGCAAGAAAACAGACAAGCTCACAAGTAAGGAGTCAACCAAACACTAAGAAAAAGCAGCCTTCCCTCTTAAGTCCCTATGGAGCTTCTCAGACTGCCAGTGTTTATCAATCAATTACCCTGCAGCCTTCCTGCTGCAGATTTTGAAGTGAGTTTTAGTGAGTAAACTAAGTTAAATTATAAAACAAAGGTAACTTTCTTTTTTTAGGAAAAAGAAGAGACCCAAGAGATGCTAATATAAGAATAATTTCTATGTTTTCCCTGTCCCAAGGTATCAGCTAGATGTTTAATATCCCAGTGGGTCACTACTCTCTACAAGGAGCTGGGAATTGCACTAGAGACCTTGTATATTCAAGGTGGAAACTCCTCCATGGAGCTAAACTTTCTTGTTAGGTCTATTAGCTATTCAGAAAGCTAGAGAGTCCATTTCCCTTGATCAGGATTGAGTCTTTCAAATTGGATAAATTCCTGCTGATTAGGAATCTGCCCTTCTCCCTTTTTATTCTTACTGCTTTCTCTCCCAGGGCAGCAGGATGCAATAGCCTCTGTGAGAGTTCCCTTTTAAAACTCAAATAGGACCCTGGTGACTTAACTCACCACAGGAAAAAAATGACTCTCAACATCTTCAAGAGAACCCACACCTCACAAGGCAGGTTCAATTTTAATTGTCCCACTCAGGCTTTCTATTATTCAATCAAGTTTGGAGACTTTAATGTTTCTAGACCATTGTTCACTTCTTTTATTGGCATATAATTATACATAACAAAAAGATGAGTATTAATATTAAAGATCTTAACAATTTTAGAAATTTGATGAGTTCCTATGTGTCATTGTCTAATAACAATGCAATACAAGTTAAAAGTAGAGGTGAAATAATTTTAAAAGAATACTATATTTATAAACTAAGGGATACACGCTCACTCTCAGCTCTAAACTATATGATTTTGTAGAAGAAATAACCTATAGTCAAATGATTACTGCTAGGATTCAACAAAAAATGTAGTACAAGAATGGAACACACAGAGTGGTATGTTTCTTTGTAAGCAGAGACTGTCTGTGATTGGGAAACTCAGGATGACTTCATAGGAAAGTAACAAGTGAGCTAAGCCTTGTGCATTTGTGTGTGTGTGGTGTGTATCTGTGTGTAAATCATGGGCAGTGCTAGAATTTCCTCTGTTTTTCTGAATTTATATTCTGTTTCCAGAGAAGAGGCTCTTGTGTGATACTATCCATCATCTTCCAATTTGTTTTTTATCCAAAATTATATTCCATTGTCACTTGTAGTTATTTTTACATTTCAGTTTCAGTGTCTTGACTAAGTTTAATTTGCCCATTAATTCAATTGTGTATTTATTCCTTTTGGTTACTTTTTGAAAAGCCTCATTCACTGAGTTTATAATCAGTGGTATATACCTTCACAAGCTCTTCTAGTAGGTCTTTTTACATTTCTGGTATCTTTATTTAGAATGATTGGGGTGATTGGAGCAGTTTTGTGAATCTCTATAGAAGACAAACCCTGAGGTGTGTTTTGAGTAAGATTATGATTTACAAGTCAGGTGATGCCAGGTCCCAACTAGTGATCTTATCTGCATCTGAAAACTTCAACTGGTCTTTTAACAATTAGAACAGAGTGATAAAAATATCTGCCCTATATTCCTCCTTTTCCCAAAGTGATTCTTGGCTAACAGTGTCCTAGTGAAAGCAGATATTAATTGTTTCCTTGGGGTTCTTTGCCCAAGTGACCTCGGCCAGTAAATACACCACATATCTCTTGTTGTGACTTCCTCACTTTCTCATGACTTTAAAGAAAAAGAAGATTCCCCTCCCTTTATGAGCTTACACATTTCTTCATTCTTGGTGCCTGCTTTTCAACTTAGATAAAATATGGTAGCCATTCTGCCAAGAATGCCTACATTTTTCTTTCTACCTGCAAGTGTCCCTAAAATCTGCAGGCAAAATGTTTATGGGGACAAAGTCAATTACTTGTCTGTGGCTCTTTACAAGAAATCAATAAGTAAATTATCTCCTGTTAATCAGATTAAAGAGAGGTGTATATTAATTTTTAAGTATTTTATCAGACAAATATATGTTTCACTTATTTGAATTGATTAAATAAACTTTGTATAGAGATCCCATACTATTAATAGCTACTAAAATTCATGGAGAAAGTGCTAATTAGAAAATGTGTTATCCGAATATGATGCTAATATAGTAAACAAGTCTGTCCTCTTTCAACATATGAATGTATATTATTCTGTAGAAGAAAATAACTTTATGGATCATTTATAATTAGATTAATTTTTTAGGAAATATAAAGCAATTGCTTAAGTTCCCGTTAAGAGAGTAAAAATGGACAGTCCTCCTTGTGAATCCATAGACACAAGTAATTTTTAGGAGTGATCAGTCCTACTTTAATTTTCCTCCTTATTCTACATTATAGTCTTGTTTAAGGGTTTCCCTTGCCAAGAGGAAACTTGGCAGATGGAAACTACTGACAAACTTCTAACCATGATGCAACATCCCTGAGTAACTTAACTTGGTTCAGAAGGAAAATCTCTGGAGGTGAATGTCTTTCAGGATACCTGTTTCATTCATGAAGAACTGTTACTCCCGCTCCTGGGCCCGCCTCCGGGTCGGGGGCTCTGACCGCATCCGAGGCGCGTCCCGACTGCAGCAAGGGAGAGACGGAGGCGCTGTCATCTTCTTGACTTGGGCGCCTGCACTCTCCCGGGACTCGGGATGCCAGAGCTGCCGCGTGGGGTGAGAAATAGTCGGGGTTGAGCCCCAGCTGGGCCGAGGGCTCACACTCTTCTGGTCTCTCGGACAAGACTCACCTGAAGGAATGTGTGGTGGATTGGCTCCAAGTAAAAGTACAGTGTATGTATCCAACTTGCCCTTTTCCCCAACAAACAATGACTTATATCGGATATTTTCCAAGTTTGGCAAAGTTGTAAAGGTTACTATAATGAAAGATAAAGATACCAGGAAGAGTAAAGGGGTTGCATTTATTTTATTTTTGGATAAAGAATCTGCTCAAAACTGTACAAGAGCAATAAACAACAAACAGTTATTTGGTAGAGTGATAAAAGCAAGCATTGCTACTGACAATGGAAGAGCAGCCGAGTTCATCTGAAGGCGAAACTACTTTGATAAATCTAAGTGTTATGAATGTGGAGAAAGTGGGCACTTAAGTTATGCCTGTCCTAAAAATATGCTGGGAGCACGTGAACCTCCAAAGAAGAAAGAGAAAAAGGAAAAAAAGAAAATTCCTGAACCAGAAGAAGAAATTGAGGAAGTAGAAGAAAGTGAAGATGAAGGGGAAGATCCTGCTCTTGACAGTCTCGGTCAGGCCATAGCTTTCCAGCAAGCCAAAATTGAAGAAGAACACAAAAGATGGAAACCCAGTTCAGGGGACCCCTCAACCTCAGATGATTCAAGACGCCCAAGGATAAAGAAAAGCACATATTTCAGTGACGAAGAAGAACTTAGTGATTAAGATTAATATTTATTATGTAAATATCATAAAAATAAAAAACTTTATAGTACAAAGTTCAGCTGGAGACTGAAGATTACTTTTTTTTTAGGAGGTTCTGGGGATCGAGCCTGGGACCTCGTACTTGGGAAGCAGGCACTCAACCACTGAGCTACACCCATTCCCCTTAAACAGTTCTTTATTTTACCATAAAATAGTTCACAAGCATCTGAAAAATAACTTTAAATATCATGTCTCTCTCTATCTTAGCAGATAATAAAAATCAGGATTTGCTAATAACCATTAATCCTGAAAACAACTAATTTTAATAAGAATAAGAACATGTAATGTTATCATAGTAATACTACTGTTCAACCCAAGAAAGAAGGTAGATATTAAAAAGATTTGAGAAGCCCTTTGTAAAAGCTTTATTAGTATCTGATTGGTTTACATGAATATTTTTGAAATTAGTTTAATATTTACCACAAAAACTTCATAAAAACTGAAAAAAGAGTTGAGTTATTGTTATTAAATTTTAATAAAATTTTCAGTATTATTTTGTGCTAAAAAAATAACTTAATTTTCGCAGGACACAATATTGAGTCAGAAGACAACAATCTTTTGAAAAAAATAAAAGACAAAGACAATATTTGACTTTTATTTTTAGCATGAATTAAGTGAAGGGAAAATGTGAGACTGGAGGATAAGCATGAAGTGTGTGTGTTTGCACATGTTTTTGAATGTTCTGATTAGAGGTGATAACTGACACCCTTATGTAAATGAGTTTGGCAGGAAGGAGCTTGTAGAGAAAGGAAAGCAGAGAGATGGAAAAATACCTGCTTTCTACCTAAATCTTGGCTATAGGCCTTTAAAACATTTTTTATTGCTCTTTCCTGCAAGATTCTTATACTATGCATGGTAAGGCTAACTGTAATATAGGAAAACAGTAGATATAAAAGTCAGTGTGTCATAAATACAGAATGACTGCTAAACACAAAAAACCTCAGAAGCTCACAGAGGAATACATACATTAAAACAGTAATGATTTAAATATTTCATAAACTGGGAAGCTGCTGCATGTTTTTATCTTGGAAGAAATATGATAGAGTCATATTTCTGTGAATTTTTAGGATCTGATATAAAGTGATGGCAGTAGGATGGGATTATTGGAGATACAGGAGGTAGAAGTTGGGGTCAAATATGAAGCTACATTTTCAGTTCAGCAGCCTGGAGAATGTTATACACTATTTTCAAGGAAGTCATCAAAAAACTTTGGTGGTGGGAACTTGGACTGATGGCTAGATATGTTTAGTGAAAGGTGATATTAGAATATGTATACATAAAAACAGACATACTAGTATAATTCATAATAAAATTTCATAATAAAAACTGCTGAAAAGAACTGAAGATAAACTCATGATCGGGAGCAATGAATTGAAGTCATGTGATTGAGTAAAAATGTTGATAAGAATTGACATAAAAGAGAAGAAAGCAGGTTTTTTTATTTTTGAAGAAGCTTTAGATTACATAAATGTTAATAGAAAATATAGGGGATTCACATATATCCCACCCCCTCCCACTCCCACACTTTCCCCCATTAACAACATCTTTCATTGGTGTGGTACATGCATTACAATTGAAGAACACATATTGAAGCATTGTTACTAACTGTGGACTACTGTTTACATTGGAGTTTACACTCTGCCATACACAATTTTATAGGTTATGAAAAAATGTATAATGGCCTGTAATTTTCATTTTAATGTCATACAGGACAATTATAATATCTCAAAACTGAACCATGAAAGCAGATATTGTAATCTGTGAAATGACAATAATAAGAAGGAGAAGAAAGAATAAAATTCAATATAGAAAAGAGAAATTTGTCTTAATGGAGGAAGAATTAAAACTGGTAAGAATTCCATTATGGTCAGAATTTAAAGAATAGAAGCACAGTGATTAATATATTTCATTATTAATAACAATGAGGCAGAATAGAAATGAGGCAAACCCATTGGATTTCCTGTTACAAGATGATTGCAAACTTTGTGAATTCTGTTTCAGTAAACCCAAAGGACAGAAAACATATATAGGAGAATGAAATGTAGAAATGTGGTAAGAAGGGCAGCTTTAGCTGCTATCTTGTGCAAATATGAAATCAGAAAATTGACCATTTTGATTACATGTAGATATGGAAATCATATAAATTTGCATCCTCATTGAAAAGAGGATAGAAGGTGAAAAGAACTGAAAGGACAAAATGAAGTCTAAAAGCACTGTTATGTTCTAAAATTGAGGGGATACAAGCATGGTAAGAGGTAGAACTAAAGAAATAGAAAAGTAAATGCTTAGGGAGGGAGCCTGGCTTGATGCCTTGATCTGAACAGAGCTGCCATCACGCACTGCCATGTGCCTGACCACCCACAGCTGGAGCTGGTGTGAGACAGCTTCTCTGATGATGCCTTGATTTGGAAACTTTCATGACCTCAGAACTGTAAATTTTTTTTTTTTTATGGTGATATTGTGTTTTTTTTATTTTTTTTTATTTTTTTTATTGACTTTGTAATAATATTACATTAAAAATATATATGTGAGGTCCCATTCAACCCCACCCCCCCACCCCACCTCTCCTCCCCCCCCCCAGCAACACTCGTTCCCATCATCATGACACATCCATTGGATTTGGTAAGTACATCTTTGGGCACCTCTGCACCTCATAGTCAATGGTCCACATCATGGCCCATACTCTCCTCCATTCCATCCAGTGGGCCCTGTGAGGATTTACAATGTCCGGTGATTGCCTCTGAAGCACCATCCAGGGCAGCTCCATGTCCCAAAGCCTCCACCTCTCATCTCTTCCTGCCTTTCCCCATACCCATCAGCCACCATGTCCACTTTTCCCAATCCAATGCCACCTCTTCTATGTGGACATTGGATTGGTTGTGTCCATTGCACCTCTATGTCAAGAGGAGGCTCAGATTCCACATGGATGCTGGATGCAATCCTCCCACTTTCAGTTGTAATCACTCTAGGCTCCATGGTGTGGTGGTTGTCCTTCTTCAACTCCATCTTAGCTGAGTGTGGTAAGTCCAATAAATCATATTGTAGGTGCTGGAGTCTGTTGAGGCTCAGGACCTGGCTATCACATTGTCAGTCCAGAGATTCAAATCCCCTAAATATATCTTAAACCCCAACGTTAACTGCACCTCCAGCACATTAGCATGAAAGTCTTATGAAGGAAGATCCCATCTGAGTCCAGATTCATCACACATAAACACCAGTTCCAAAAAGGGGCCATCTGACCTGGTAGTTAACCCCATCGGCCATGACCATAACTCCCATGGGTCTCTTTAGCCCTCGAAGGAACCGATATCTGGGGGTTGTATCTGCTTTATCTGTCTCTCTGACTCTGCTCAGTTGTGCATGAGGGCAATCCTTCTGCCAGCCTCCAGACTCTTTTTTAGAAACTCGTAGCCATATAAACTCATTTCTCTTTTCCATTTCCCCCTTACTTTAGTTCAAACAGCATTTTAAAGTCATGTTATTTTATGTAGACAGGGATATTCTGCTGATCCACATTGAACCTTCCGTATAAGGTCATTTTCCAGTTGCATCATCAGTTGGTAGTTGATAGTGGTCCCTCGGTGCCAGGGAGGCTCATCCCCGGGTGTCATGTCCCACGCTGGGGGGAAGGCATTGCATTTACATGCTGAGTTTGGCTTCGAGACTGGCCACATTTGAGTAACATGAAGGCTGACAGGAGGAAATTCCCAGGCACAATGTTGCTCTAGGCCTTGTTCTTATTTTAGGCTTATCAGCTCACAAGCATAGTCATTAGCATCAGGGGCTCACCGTTGAACCCTCACTCCCTCCCGGTCCCCGCCGCTGTACCTGGGAGACTGTCGCTGCTCCCCTAGGGACCACGACAGAGCACCACTGGCCAGGAACCCAGTACCCCCCCTGCTGTGGTTTTTAATTGTTGCCACTATGAGTATATCCAAACATTACCATGCACCCTGGACATATGTTCTGTACAGCTCCCTGTCAGCCATATATCACCTGTCATTGGTATCCCATACCAGTATCCCTCCATTGCCATTGTTGAAACACTCTGTGATCCAGAACTCCCCGAAATTTGAAGCCCAATATAATGTCATGGTCCCTTACTAGGGAATGGCATATAGCGAGGGATTTAAAGGTTAGATAAAGAACTTGGATAAAGTTAGATAAAGAACTTAGATAAAGAATGTTGACTTGAAAAAATTCTACATCCTATCTTTTTTTTTTTTCCCCCCTAATTATTCAGCTTCTCTTCACAGGAGTCCTAGACCACAGCAATGCATATATATAATATACAGCACTCCCATACATCCCCCACAAAAACCTTTTTCCTTCCAGAGCAATACACTTACACCCTATTCACATCATATTTACTTAACGTGATGTACAGAGTCTGAGACATTAGGTTTCTAACAAGGTGACATCTGTGCTTACATTATGGTGCATACTTTAGGATACACAGTTCTTTACATTCTTACTTATCCTATGTTTTACATTATGGTTTACATTATCAGTCTGTCATCTCCTATATGTTATGGTGTAATATTACATGTTTTATATCCATCCTTGTGTACTCTCAAGAAACTCCTCTCTTACCCCCCATTTACCTTGGTTCCACACATTTAACGTCCATTTTCCCTTCCACCTTGGTGCCCACAGTGACAGCCAACCTCCGTTTCCTGAGGAGCCACTTCCAGAGATAGATGGAATAGTGTTCAGGGCCTAACTTGCTCAACTGCCCCAATGCCCTGGGAGCCACCCTTTCTCTCGAGGGATACAGTTCCCTCTATTTGGTGGCATCAGTCCTCCCCAGGATGTGGGTCCACCCCCACTCTCACTACTTGGGTTTCTACCCCATGGTGACACCCACTCTGGCAGAATGAGCATTTAGACATTCCCCAGGAGCCCGTCCTGCATCAGACCCTCCCCTCCGAGCATTCTAAACAGGTAACCCTCTTTATTATATTTTGATATGATTTTCTCGGCATTTTACTCTCCACCAACACCTAACCCTCTCCTGTGTTCGTATGCTACCCCTCCCTCCCCCCACTTTTGGGCAATGTCACCCATCCGTCCCTCCCCAGCCACCCTCAAACCCGCAAAGCCCCAACCAAAGGCAACCCCTTGCCCCCCTTTTATCTCTTCTTTGTGTTCATACTTACCACCATCTCGTCTTAAATTCCACCCCTGCAGACATCGGCTCATATCCTTCCTCCACCCTCCGATTTCCTGTAAGCCTATCGTTCAGACTCTTGCTATCTAAGGCAGCTTGTTTATTTCATATCATTGAGGTCATGTAGTATTTGTCCTTCAATGTCTGGGTTGCTTCACTCAACATAAGATTCTCAAGATTCATCCATGTTATCACATGTGTTTGTAGTGTGTTTGTTCTTACAGCCGAGTAGTATTCCATTGTGTGTATATACCACATTTTATTGATCCACTCATCTGTTGATGGGCATTTGGGTTGATTCCAACTTTTGGCAATAGTGAACAATGCTGCTATGAACATTGGTGTAGATATATCGGTTTGTGTCCTTGTTTTCAGTTCTGCTGGGTATATACCCAGCAGTGGTATTGCTGGGTCATATGGCAAATCTATGGCTAGTTTTTTGAGAAAACGCCATACTGTCCTCCAGAACGGTTGGATCCTTCTGCATTCCCACCAGCAGTGGATGAGTGTTCCCCTTCCTTCACATCCTCTCCAGCACTTGTATTCTTCTGTTTTTTTCATAGCTGCCAATCTTATGGGTGTAAGATGGTATCTCATTGTAGTTTTGATTTGCATTTCCCTGATAGCTAGAGATTTGGAACATTTTTTCATGTGCTTTTTTGCCATTTGTATTTCTTCTTCGGAGAAGTGTCTGTTTAAGTCTTTTTCCCATTTTTTGAATGGGTTGTTTATCTTTTTATTTTCAAGATATAGAAGTTCTTTATATATGCACGTTATAAGTTTCTTATCAGATATATGATTGCCAAATATTTTCTCCCACTGTGTGGGCTCCCTTTTTACTTTCTTGACAAACTCCTTTGAGGTGCAGAAGGCTTTTATTTTGAGGTAGTCCCATTTATCTATTAGTTCTTTTGCTGCTCGTGCTTTTGGTGAGATATTCATAAATCCATTTCCTATTACAAGGTCCTGTAGATGTTTCCCTACACTGCTTTCTAAGGTTTTTATGGTCTTGGCTCTTATATTTAGGTCTTTGATCCATCTTGAGTTGATCTTTGTATAAGGTGTAAGATGGTAATCCTCTTTCATTCTTCTACATATGGCTATCCAGTTCTCCAGTCACCATTTGTTGAATAGGCCACTCTCTCCCAGTTGAGAGGGTTTGGTGGCTTTATCGAATATTATGTGGCTGTATATGTGAGGTTCTATTTCAGAGCTTTCAATTCGATTCCATTGGTCTATGTGTCTCTCCTTATGCCAATACCATGCTGTTTTCACCACCGTAGCTTTGTAGTATGTTTTGAAGTCAGGTAGTGTGATTCCTCCAATTTCGTTTTTCTTTTTAAGTATGTCTTTGGCTATTCGGGGTCTCTTTCCTTTCCAAATAAATTTCATAGTTAGTTTTTCTAGTTCCTTAAAGAAGGCTGCATTGATTTTTATTGGGATTGCATTGAATGTGTAGATCAGTTTTGGTAGGATAGACATCTTAATAATATTCAGTCTTCCTATCCATGAACAAGGAATAGTCTTCCATTTATTTAGGTCTTCTTTGATTTCCTTGAACAATCTTGTATAGTTCTCGGTGTATAAGTTCTTTACCTCTTTAGTTAGATTTATTCCTAAGTATTTGATTTTTTTATTTACTATTGTGAATGGTATTTGTTTCTTGATTTCCTCCTGATCTTGCTCATTATTAGTGTACAGAAATGCTACTGATTTTTGCGCATTGATCTTATAACCTGCGACTTTACTAAACTCATTTATGAGTTCTAGAATCTTCGTTGTAGATCTCTCAGGGTTTTCTATGTATAGGATCATGTCATCTGCAAATAATGAAATTTTGACTTCTTCCTTTCCAATCTGAATGCCTTTTATTTCTGGTTCTTGCCTCAGTGCTCGAGCAAGTACTTCTAAGACAATGTTAAATAGGAGTGGAGACAGTGGGCATCCTTGTCTTGTTCCTGAGTTTAGAGGGAAGGAGTCTAGGATTTCTCCATTGTAAACAATATTGGCTTTAGGTTTTTCATATATAGTCTTTATCATGTTCAAAAAATTCCCTTGTATTCCAATCTTTTGGAGTGTTTTTATCAAGAAAGGGTGCTGTATTTTGTCAAATGCTTTTTCTGCATCAATAGATATAATCATGTGATTTTTTTCCTTCAATCTGTTTATATGGTGTATTACGTTGATTGATTTTCTTATGTTAAACCATCCTTGCATACCTGGGATGAATCCCACTTGGTCGTGGTGTATAATACGTTTAATGTGTTGTTGAATACGATTAGCAAGTATTTTGTTAAGTATTTTTGCGTCTAGATTCATTAGAGAAATTGGTCTGTAATTTTCCTTTCTTGTGATGTCTTTGTTTGGCTTTGGTACTAGGGTAATGTTGGCATCATAGAAGGAGTTGGGTAATGTTCTTTCTGTTTCGATTTTTTGGAATAGTTTCAGCAGGATTGGTGTCAGTTCTTTCCGGAATGTTTTGTAGAATTCACTTGTGAAGCCATCTGGCCCTGGGCTCTTCTTAGTTGGGAGATTTTTAATAACTGATTCTATCTCTCTGCTTGTGATTGGTTTGTTAAGATCATCAATTTCTTCTTTCGTCAATATGGGCTGCTTATGTGTTTCTAGGAATTTGTCCATTTCCTCTAGATTGTCATTTTTGTTGGAATATAGTTTTTCAAAATATCCTCTTATGATAGTCTTTATTTCTGTGGGGTCAGTGGTGATATCGCCTTTCTCATTTCTTATTTTGTGTATTTGCATCTTCTCTCTTTTTTTCTTTGTTAGTGTTGCTAAAGGTTTGTCAATTTTGTTAATCTTCTCAAAAAACCAGCTCTTGGTCTTGTTTATCTGTTCAAGTGCTTTCTTATTTTCTATTTCATTTAGTTCTGCTCTTATCTTTGTTATTTCCTTCCTTCTTCTTCCTGTTGGGTCACTTTGTTGTTGTTTTTCTAATTCCTTCAAATGTGCAGTTAGTTCTTCAATTTTTGCTCTTTCTTCTTTTTTGATATATGAATTTATGGCTATAAACTTCCCTCTCAGTACTGCTTTTGCTATTTCCCATAAATTTTGGTATGTTGTGTTATCATTATCATTTGTTTCAAGGTAGTCATTGATTTCTTTTGAGATTTCCTCTTTGACCCACTGTTTTTCTAAGAGTGTGCTGTTTAATTTCCAAATCGTGGGGTGAAATCTGGGCTTCTGTCCCTTGCAAATCTCCAGCTTGACTCCACTGTGGTCAGAGATAATGTTTTGTATGATTTCAATCTTTCTGAATTCGTTCAGCCTTCTTTGTGGCCTAGCATATGATCTATCTTGGAGAATGATCCATGTGCGCTTGAGAAAAATGTATATCCTGCTGTGTTTGGGTGTAGCGATCTATATATATCTATTAGATCCAGCTCCTCTAATATACTATTCAGATGTTTTGTTTCTTTGGTGATTCTCTTTTGAGATGTTCTGTCCAGAGTTGATAGTGGTGTATTAAAATCCCCCACTATAATTGTAGATGTATCTATTCTTTCACTTAGTTTTTCCAGCGTTTGCCTGACGTATTTAGAGGCACCCTTGTTAGGGGCATAGATATTTATGATTGTTCGATCTTCTTGCCAGATTTTCCCTTTCACTAAAATGTAGTATCCTTCTTTGTCTCTCACAATTGTTTCACATTTAAAGTCTATTTTGTCTGATATTAATATAGCTACTCCTGCCTTTTTTTGGTTATTGTTAGCTTGTATGATTGTTTTCCAGCCATTCACTTTCAATCTCCATGCGTCTCTGGGTCTAAGATGTGTCTCTTGTAGACAGCATATGGATGGGTCATATTTCCTTATCCAATGTCCCAGTCTGAATCTTTTGATAGGTGAGTTTAATCCGTTGACATTCAGTGTTATTACTATCAAGGAATTATTTGTGTTAGCCATATTTTGATTGGATTTGTGTTTGTCATATTTTGTTTGTATATTTTTTTTTGTCTTTTTTGTTATTGTTGTTGGTCTTATACTCTCCTCCAACTCTGCCTTTCCTGTTTTCTTCTTTCTTCCTGTAGAACTCCCTTTAGAATTTCTTGAAGGGGAGGTTTCTTGTTGGTATACTCTTTCAGTTTCTGTTTGTCTGCGAATATTTTGAACTCTCCATCATGTTTGAATGCTAATTTAGCTGGATAGAGTATTCTTGGTTGGAAATTTCTTTCCTTTAGTACCTTGACTATATCATACCACTGCCTTCTTGCCTCCATGGTTTCAGAAGAGAAATCAGCACTTAATCTAATTGAGCTTCCCTTGTATGTGATGGTTTTCTTTTCTCTTGCTGCTTTTAGGATTTTCTCTTTGTCTTGAGCCTTGGATAATTTGACAAGTATATGTCTTGGGGTGGGCCTGTTGGGGTTTATGACTTGTGGAGTGCGCTGTGCTTCTTGGATATGTACATCTGTCTCTTTCAGTAGATTTGGGAAGTTTTCAGCCATTATTTCCTGCAGCACTCCTTCTGACCCCTTTCCCTTCTCTTCACCTTCTGGAATGCCTATAATACGTATGTTTGAGCGTTTTGCATTGTCATTCAGGTCCCTAAATCCTAATTGGATTTTTTCTATCTTCTTATTGACCCCTTCTACTATCTGTTTGATTTCTGAAGTACTGTCTTCCACATCACTAATTCTCTGCTCTGTCTCTTCTAGTCTGCTGATATTTGCTGCTAGTGTATTTTTGATTTCTTGAACTGTGGTGTTCATTCCCATCATATCTATTATGTTTTTTCGTATGTCTGCAATTTCCCCTCCAAGTGATGTCTTCATGTTGTTAACCTCTTTCATTACTTCGTCAAATTTGTCGGTGATAAATGTTCTGAGATCTTTCATTGCTTGTGCCAAGTTTTGCTCCCCTTCGTGATTATTGGTTTGTTGATTGGATTCAGCCATGTTTTCCTGATTACTGGTTTGGTTTGTAGATTTTTGTTGCTTTCTGGTCATCTCTTTATCTTGACGGATTTAATCAGTTCCTTAGCTTCTTTGTCTGCTCTTGGAGGTTAATTAGCTGTTATTTTTGCATCGGTGTTATATCTTCTCTTTGTCACTTTTTTCTTCTTATTCTAGTTTCTTGTTGTTGGTTAAGTTCACTTTAAAGGAAAGTATTAGTGTTGGGGGAAGGCAATTGTGTAAGCAAGGGAAAAGTGTAAAGTAATATTGGTGATATATGTTAACAAAGCAAGAATATGAGATCTGGGAGGATGGAGGTTAGATTTATGTAAATTGTGTAGAGTTATAGCAGTAGGTAGAGTACCTATTATGAGGTAGGTGATTGAATATAGGAGGCTTATGGTATGAGCTAAAAAGCTATTGATTTCGTGAGAGAGGGAAAGAGAAAAAAAAGTGGTAATAGTTTCAAGCGTGGATAACAGACAGAAAACAAAACATAGGTATTAGAAATTAAGACTTAGACCCTTCGTGGATCGAAGAAAGGGAGGTGGGAGGTGGAATATGGGAGAGCCAGTAGATGGTGGCGGATATCAAGATGTAGGGGCAAGAGGATAGTGCAGGTAGGCTAAATCAGTTCACACAGAAATGAGGCAGTGGAGGATGGGAAAATCCAGCAAATATGAGGTGTTCCCTGTAGCACCTATTGTGTACTTGAATTAAAATAAAATAAGTGGAAAATGAGGGACAAGAGGGAAAGAGAAAACCGAAAAAAAAACACTAATTATAATAAAGAAAAAAAGAAAGACAAGAAGAAAGGAAGAAAGAAAAAGAGGATAGGTACACGGTGGGGAACAGATAGGGGGAAGAGAGATACAGGTATACAAGTGTCACAATTACAACACTATCTAAAACAACAAGCAAAAAAACCCCTAAATAACTGTATAAAAAAAAAAAGGGACTTTGGGGGGCACGCTAGGAGAAAAGACTAGGGGATAATGCAATATTAGCAATCAGGGCGTCAAAAAGAGTAAAAAATAAGATAAAGTGAAAATAAAAACAAAACAATATGAACCAATAAAGATAAAATGCAAACGTTAAGGTCCAGAGCATTCAAGGACCCCAGGTAGACCCCAGGGCGTGATGGATTCAGGGGTGGAAAGTCTGAGACACTGAAGACTCAAGAGGTGTGAGTCTGGGGTGTGGACCGCCAGAGTCCAGGGGACCCAGACCTGGCAACCTCAAATCTGGTCCACAGAAAGCTTAGGAGCCCCGCAGTGCAACACAGCCCTCAAGGATCCCCGTAGCTGGGTGCCAGCCCCGTGGGGGAAGATAGATCGGCGAATTCTATATTGAATGTCTGATCTCTGAAATTCACCTAACTCCTCAGGGTATCAGCCTTTGGACAGCTCCCTCCCTGTGCTCCCTCGCAACGGCCACTTGAGGGCGCCTCTACACCACGGCCAGTTCAATGACCCAGATCCCAAGCCCCGCCGGGTGGGGTGGGCTTCAGCTGGAAACGCCGAAAACAGACTCTAAGATCCGAAATCCCAAACTTCGCAAAATATTCCCCAATCAGCTTCTAGACGTGTCTTCCTCCCTCACTGCACCCTACAACAGTCTCCCAATTGTGTCCCCTTATTGTCCAAAATCCAATTCCGTTGCAGATCGGCAGCCGGACCTGTGGGGATGGGGCTCCAGGCGGAAGCGCTACTCCCCCCCTGTCCGGAGACCAAAAACGTCCCCGCTTCACAGGGAAACACCGTCTGTCTCTGCAAATCAATCTGCAAAGGAGTCTTGTCCCAACAATCCCTCACCAGCCAGCCCAGTATCCGCGAATTTCTCAGCACCACAAAGCCTCTAGAATAAGGAAAAAAAAACAAAAAACAAAACAAAAACCCTGGCCGCCGCGGCTCCGGAGCTGCCGGAGCGCCCGCTACCGCGTCTCCGCCCACCCAAGGAGGGAACTTCCCGCGCCCAGCTGGGACCTCCGTTTATATATTATAGACGTATCCTCTCTGTTACCTTCCCACCGAATTGACATCCAGACACCTTCCAACCAGCAAAAATCCCCGAAACAGCGCGGTCCCAAAGAGCCTTCAACGCTGCCCAGCCGCCCCCTGCAGAGACACTACCAGGCAAGCTCACGCAGCCACCATCTTCTCTCTCAGTCTAAATTTTTAATCTAATAAATTCACATTATAAACACCAACACATGCTTGGTATAATGTTCCCAGCCATTTTTAGCAGACTAAAATAAATATAAAACCTGAAGAATGAAGGAATGAAATTTGGGGTAGGTATGAGGAACTCTGGCCAACAGAAATGAGTTGTACTTCTAAGGCACCAAGGAGACTGGAGGGCTGCTGAAGTGCGGGCGTGCTGGCTCAGTGGCACCGCTAGTATCATTTAAGCAGCAGGTAGGATTCTGGCAGGTAAGAAAGGTCATCCCTGGTGTTAGGGTGAAGGCTACTCTAGAGATGTGACAATAAAGAAGGGATGGCAAGGTACAGAGAGTGTAAACAAAGAGAACAGCTTGTGACCACCCCTTGGCTTGGAAGGACAAGGGAAGGAAATGTGTTTAGAAGTCAAAAGAGATTGGGAACTGTGGGGAGTGTTGCCTGGCACATCTTGAAGGGATGCAGCTACTCTCAGGAATGTGATATGTTTAAGCAAAGAGAAAGTGGGGGAAAATACTCTTGTCTTCCTCTCAAGTTTTCTCACCATTCCGATCTTCTGGTGATTTCAAACATGAATACTAACTACAATTCAGCAAGCAACCAAATTGAATAAGGGAGACACAGTCCATAGGGATCAGCTTCCCCTGCACAGACCAGAACAAGGAAGAGTAAAAAATGGTTTGGAACTCAATGAATAAAATAGGCCCCAGTCTTTTCTCTTCTCCCATGACATCTTGAGCATAAGTCTTCATTCACATACATTTGCCCTAAGATTACCTAATGACATTTTTACTACTGTTTTTGTTCCAGGCAAGAAGAAGCAGTCAACTACAGGGAGAAATATATATTCTCTCCATTTTTAAGAATTTTAACGATAAAGGTTAAATCCCACAGATTTCCTATACTTTTTTTGTTGAAAACTGGGCTACCTCTAGCTCCAAGTTAGGTAGATAATTGAGCATTTAAGTCTGGTCACATTACTTTCTCAAACAAATTGGGTTTCAATAAGTTAAGGACTAAAGCGGTGATGGATTTTGTGTAGAAATCATCAGGATCAGCAAACGATGAGTGGGATGAGCTTGGTAGAGAGTGGGGGAAGGGAGTGTCAGACAGAAAGAAACTGTGATCAAGGACTGGATATTTAGAAAGAGCTTTTTGGGGGTGTGGGAGTAGCTCAGTGGTTGATTGCCTGCTTTGCATGTGTGAAGTACCAGGTTCGATGCCCTTATCTCCTAAAAAAAAAGATATGTCATAAATTGGAATCAATTCAATATTTTCAGATAGTAAAGTGAGCAGCAGGAATTTTCAGCAAGGAGAGGCTGTAAAGGAATGAGGGAGTCAAACATTCAGTGCTGTTCAAGTCATTTTAAAGAATGTAGGTAGAAAAAAATTGGGATAGTGAACATGAAAACCACACAAGAAAGGATTTTCAGTGAAAGAAAAAAGTGAGATAGTGAACATAAAAACCAAACAAAAAAGAATTTTTGGTTACAACCCAAATGTAAAATTATTGCATAAATATAAAACACAGTTAAGAGCCTAAAAACAAAACATAAAGAAAATATTTACTACAGACATGCTATTTAAATTTTTATATTATCAATTCAGAAAGCTAACATACAAACCACGGAGAAGAGCTGAACAACCCAGCAGGAAAAAGTGTTCAAGTTAAGAAAAGGAACTGTCTGAGATATTTAGGTACCACTATGCATAGAAAATATATTAAAACTGGTGAACAATCAAGCATGTTAAATAATAATTGAATATCTTTGTCATCTGAAATATACACAAAAATGAAATTTAATTCTTCTGTTGCCAATGGTGTGGTAGAATAAACTCTTTTTACACTGTCTCTTGGTACATTCCTGAAGAAAACAGTAGAGATATTTTTGAAAAGTATCATGCCATCATGCAACATTGTTCATATGAAAGTTTGTTGAAGTGCTATATGTAATTGTAAAAAAAGAAAAATTGTCATGTCCTACATTATAATATTTGTTTGACAAATCATTATATAGCATATTTTATAATAGAATACTTTCCAAGTATTAATAATACACATACATAAACATAGATGGATAGTTAGATAGTTGCAGATAGATGATAGGTGGTAGGTAGATACATTTTGCAATGGGCAAAGGTACACAGTATATTGTTTAATGGAGAAAATAGATTATAAAATAGTATGCATAGTTAGATACTATTTATTTATTTTTAAAGACTTATTTATTTTTATTTATTTATTTCCCCTCCCCCCCCAGTTGTCTTCTCTCTGTGTCCATTCACTGTGTGCTCTTCTGTGACCACTTCTATCCTTATTAGCGGCACTGGGAATCTGTGTTTCTTTTTGTTGTGTCATCTTGCTGTGTCAGCTCTCTGTGTGTGGTGCCATTCTTGGGCAGGCTGCACTTTCTTTAGCGCTGGGCAGCTCTCCTTACCAGGTGCACTCCATGCGCGTGGGCTCCCCTATGCCAGGGACACCCCTGTGTGACAGGGCACTCCTTGTGCACATCATTACTGCGCATGGGCCAGCTCCACGCGGGTCAAGGAGGCCTGGGGTTTGAACCATGCACCTCCCATGTGGTAGGCGGTTGCCCTATCCATTGGGCCAAGTCTGCTTCATGTTAGATACTATTTATACACTATTTTATACATGTATGTGTAATTACATTTAATGATGTCACCCCATGGAACCTGACATTTTATTGCAAAAGTTTTAAAATATTTTTTAATGTAAAATGAGTTCTTGGGCAAGCACATATGTGCAAGTTTAGTGACAATATTGATAATTTAGATTTTTAAAAATTGCTTACCTGCCTCTCCCTAAAATAAACATCAAATTAAAAAAATAAATTTTAAACCAGAGAAAAAAAATTTTAAAAAATAAGCAGAAACGCTTTTTTCTTAAGTCCTGTAAGGCCCATGACAATCATAGTTCATATCTGTAATTCACAATCTTTTCTTTTTTTTTCCTTCAGCTCCCACAATTTCCATTTTATCCTGATCTCTAAGGGAGGAGTACTTAAAGTTCCACCCAAGCAATATATCCATAGGCTCTCATTTCTGTAGTTTAGGACTTTGATTTTATCCTATTTAAAATATCCTAAGACCTCAAACCGAGAACTTAACTTAAAAAGTGAATCTGAGCGGCTTCACGAGTGTCCCCCGCGCCTCTGCGCCCGCGGGGCTGCCGTCTGGCCGCGCGCCGCTCCCGCCGCCGAGCCGCGGGGTGGGGGGCGAGGAGCTCCAGCAGCCCCCGCTGCCCCGGCCAGGGGCGGCGCCTCCGCCTGCGGCCTCGGGAGGGCGGCGGCAGGGCCGGGGCGGGCGGCGGGAAGAGCGCCTCCGCGGGGCCTGTGCGCCTGCCCGCCTCTGGGCGTGTCTGTCCCCGCGTGTATCTGTGACATCGCTGTGCGTCCTTCCCAGTCCCCCTCTGTGTCTGCCTCTGGGTTTGTGTCCGTCTGTGTTGATGTCCCTTGAGCCTGTGTCCCCTCTCGCCGCACCCCCCGGCACCGAGCGCCCGCCTCTAGGTCTTTTCTGTGCCCCTGAGTCGCCGTCTCTGGTTTTGGCCCCTGGAGCTGTGCCACATGCTTGCGTCCTGGCGGCGTTCCGTGTCTCCCTCCCTCTGTCTGGCTGTCTGTATTCTGTCCGGTCTTTCTTTCTTCTCCATGGCCTTCCTCTCCGTGGCCCGTTAGTCCCCGTCTTTCCCCTGGAAGCCGGCCCCAGGGCCTCAGGCCGTCGCAGGGAGTGTGGGCGCGGGGTGTGGGGAGACCCGGGCCGTCACTGCAGGCCCAGCCTTCGGGCTAGGGGGACCTTCCTGCCTGGGTCTTCCTGCACCTCCCCGCTCCACCCCAAGTCCTTCCACACCCGCGGGGAACCCGTTCAGTGGAGGCCCCTGAATCCACCTGCAGGGAAGAGGGAGGGGGGCTACTGCCTCTCCAGGGGCACCCCAGTTGGAGCGCTTTGGGCTGGGCGGGGTGGGGTGCCTGGAATTGTCTGAAGGGGCTTGGCTGAAGGTGTGGGTGGGGCCTCCCACCGCTGGGCGTGAGGTACTCCCTCACTGATGGGTCTTCCCAGATGGCAGCAGGCAAGAGCCCCCTCCTCTGCGGTATCAGGTTGTCATTTTCTCCTGCAAAGACCCCTCCCTTCTCCATGCGGTAATGACTTCAGTGGTCTCAGCAGTCAGCCCCTCCAGTAAGAGCTGGGGATTTAGGAGGGGAGCAACTGCCTTGCTGAGTGCAGAATGCCACCCTTCGCAATTCCACCAGTACCCCTTCCTATTTGGGGAAACTGAGTCCCAAAAAGTCAATGCACACAGCTCCCTCCCCAGGTCACAGGGCAGCCAGGGATTGGCAGCCCCAGGATTTCCAGGCCCTTGAACGGGGCCATTCCCTGGAGGCCTGAGTGAGGGGAGGAAATAAATTTGAATTCTTTTTGTAGGAGGCAGGATTAGCATAGGGCACTTCTGAGTGAGCAGCTCCCTGCCCCGCCTTCCCTGGAATGGAGCTTTCCTGAAGGGTGGGGATGGGCAGGCTTTCCACGTGTGGAGGGAAGAGGGCATTCTTCGGCTTCTTTTCTGAAAAGGTGTCAGGACACTTTGGGCAGCAATTGGAGGCTCCTCAGTAACACATTCAGCACACATTCATGGCAAATGCCAGCCCGGCATGCCTACCTGACACCTGGCTCCCAATGTCTGGAATGGGAGGGTCAGCATCTCCAGGCAGCCACCCCCTCTCCTCTGTCCCTCCTCCTGCCCTCTGACAGACCCTGCCCCCATGGCCAGAAGGCCTTCCCAGAAGAACAATGCTAATGGTGTAGGTGTTTACTGAGCAGTTACTATGTGCCGGGTACCTCAGTGTGCTGCTTCAGCTTAATCCTAGTAAGACCTTGCGAGGTGGGAAAATTATTTCCATTTCACTGAACAGGAAGGAGCCTGAGGTTCAGAGAAATAAGTGATTTACCCAGGGACAGCCAGTGGGGAAGTGGCAGAATAGGGATTGACCTCCACTTGCTCTGACCCAGAGCTTGCCCCTGAGTGTCCCAGCAAGGCCTGGCTGCTTCCGGGGAGGAGAGCCATCCACAGGAGGCTGAGATCAGAACTCCATGACCACACTCTTCCTCATTGTCTCCTCCCCTGGCCTCCAGCCCTCCCCTGGCAAACAAGACACCTCCACCCTACCCTGTACCTGCAAAGCCATCCCCTACTCACTTGTCCCCCAACACCCACAAGTCCTCCTTCAGGTCCCAGCTCAAGTGCTGCCTCCCTGGGCAGCTTCCTCTGACTCCTCCAGGCAGACTTCCCTACTCCGTGGCCTGTGCTCCTTGCTCCCCTTGTGCTCTCTCTGTTCTTATGGCGATTGTGGTGTCATCACAGTCAGTGAGGCTGTCTCCATCTCCCCATGAGGGACTGTGCAAGCTGAGTCCTCTCACTGTCTCACCTGAGAAGGTACACATCAGGTGCCCAGTCAGCATTGGATAAAAACATGAACTTATGGCTCTGAAAGGCCTTGGAGGCCAAGGATATTGGAATCCTAAATTCTCAGAAGGACTTGAAATTTGATGTTCAGAGAGGGCCCAGCTTAGAGCCTGAGTAGATTAGAGCCAGAAGTGTGGCAGAGCAGCCAGGACAGGCCACCAGCCCTGGGTACTTGTACCTCCAGGAGTGTTTTGTGGCAGCTGTGACCCCTGAGGCTTGAACACCTGTGGGTTAATGAGGTAATTTAACTCTCTCAGATGGTTGGTGGTGCCCTGTAGTTAAGCTTAGGTGTTTCAGAACCGTGCCCTCTCCTCGCAGGCAGTTCTAGAACTGTGGAGGGAGCCTCTGGTAGAGGAGCTTGGCTTTGGGCAGGCTCTTGTCACCTAAGTCAGCGTCTGTCAGTGGGATGGGACAGATGCTGGACTCTCCGGATGAGGGAAGAAAGGGACCTCACAGGCCCTCTGAGTAGCATCTGCTGCAGCCTCTGCTGTGGAAGCCTGTTATGAGTGCTTGCTGTTTGCCAGGTGTAGGCTCATCATCTGCCTTGTTAGGGCGTGAGTGGTGGGCACAGTTGAGCCTTGGACTGCTGGGGCTGTGGGACTGTGCCCACCCCAGGTGGGATTTGGGTGTTTTGCCCACAGGAAATGACTGGGATTCCAGGTGACCTATGAACCAAACCAAGCTTCTGTGGGTTCCAGAGTCCAGTGCCCAGCTGCTCTGGGGTGGAGACCTCTGGGGCAAAGGTGGACTGAGCTGTCTTGTGGGCCCTGGACATTTGTCCAAGTGTGTGTGTGTGTGGGGGGGGCTGGCCCCCTTCACAGAGACAGCACACATCTGGCAATGGGTCTGGCTGTTTGGCCGTGACCTGGCCCAGGATCAGGTGTGCTTGTCCTCTGGGCCTGCCTCCATGCATGTTGTCAAGAGCCACCCAGGCCTGGCTCCCTGACTGTTAGGAGGCCCGGAGAAGTTCCATCCTGTGGGGAAAAAGGAGTGTTTAAATCCCCTTGTTCCTTTTGTCCTTGAAATAAGCCCTGTGGTAGGTGTTGTTCTGCTCTTCTTTTGGGCCTCAATGAACCAAGAGAACTGGAGGTTCCAGGTAACTTGCCCCTGTTGCACACCTGGTAAGCAGCAGATGTTTTAGAACAAGCCTCACCTGCTTCCACAGCCTGCATTGCAGGTCACACACACACACGATTACAAGACAGGGGGCCTCGTGGAGTTGTGAGCGCTTGGGAGGGTGGGTGCTGAGAAGGATGCGACTGGAGCTGGGGGGGTGTGCTATGGGGGCGTGAACTCTGAGCAGGGCCATGAGGCTGGGCAGGATTGGCTGGAGGTGGAGGAGGCAGAGCTGTGGCCCCTAGACCCCTGTGCTTCCCTGGCCAGGCACCGGCAACTTGGCAGGGCTTGGGGCTGTTGAGGGGCCTGCCTTGGAGAGGGATTGACTGGCAGCCCCTGTACACACAACAGATCACCTAATTTCACCTTCCTGGAGGTAGGTTCTGTTGCTGCCCCATTTCACAGGGGAGGAAATGGAGCTTCAGAGAGGAGGGTGACTTGGCCAGAGACACAGCCAGGAGGTGGCAGGGCTGGGATTCCAGCTGAGGGCAGTCAGATGCAAATAGCCATCCCAGAGGGCGTCCTGGAATGGGCCAGAAGGAGTGGAGGGGAACTGTCCTCCTGTGAGCCTGTCCTCTGTCTGAACAGGGGTGCCTCTGGCCCAGCCCTTCACTGTTGGCCCAGTGCAGCTGGAGAAGAAGCAAGGTGGGCTAGAGGTGGTCATGGGGGGCTGTGCTGGCTGCTAGAAAGAGAAAGAGGGCCCTGGCTGAGCACTGCACCCTTCAGTGCCTCTGTGTCCTCATCTGTGAAATGGAGACAACAGGCTTCATGGGGTCATGGAAAGTGGTAGAAGGAGACAGTGGACAGCTTCATAGGGCTACTGCAGTGCCTGAGTGGGCATTGGGGGCTCAGCCTGGATTCCAGCCTGGGTGGGCTCTGCCCCCACAGTGCCACTGTTGACTTATTGTCACAAAGGGCTGGAAGAGCCTGGATCAGTGCCCAGCAGGTGGAATTATGGTTATATCCCTGTCAGGACATTGAGACTGCTATGCCATCTGGGGGATGGTTTCCCAGGTCTCCCTGGGGCTTCCTGGGGCCTTGCACACCAACCCCCTCTCAGACATCAGTGCTGGTCCTGGCCTAGTGCTGTGGGGAGGAAGTATGACCCTTTGAGCAGTGCAGTGGCTCTTTCGGTTCCTAGCCCTGTGTTTATGACCTGTGAGCTCTGGCCTCCTTCTGTTTGGGGTGCCTGGAGCAGGTGAGCCCATTTGGGCTGTGGGTGTGGCTCTCTCCTTTCACAGGACCCTGAGGAATCTGGGTTTCTGACTTTAAGACCAAGGGTCATCAGTTCGTTTGCACCTCCCCCTGCTCCCTGACCCTCAGCCTGCAGCAGAGGGGGTGGCAGACACTTGCCCTCCTTGTTTTTATTTGCCCCCTTCCCTGAGCTGGGTAGGGCTTGTGAATCTGAGCCAAGCAACAAGGCTGCTGAAGAGAAAAAAGAGCCACAAAATGGCCAAACATTTTTTTCAATTAAAAATTGTCACATGCAGATTAGAGAAAATGAGAAAATAAAAGAAGGAAGTGGATGTGAGTTAAGCAGTTCAGCACTTGCCTACCAGATGGGAGGCCTGGGGTTTCATTCTGGGTGCCTCCTTTAAAAAAAACAGACACAGAGAGTGGACAGTGAAGACAGTGAGTGCAAACAACAAGGGAGGGGAGAAATAGGTAAATAAAAATAAATCTTAAAAGAAAATACAAGGGATAGGAAGAAAATTTTTTTAAAAAGTGAATCTGAACTGGTGGTGCTCTTAGAGAAAATGGTATTGCAGTTATATTTTAAAATAATTCCTATAGATCAAGCTATGACTAAATTGAGCTCACAATATGAAATTAAGAAATGAATGGGCAAATAACTCTAGTAAGAATTAAGAGAAAAAACAAATAACAGGCTTAGATCCCTAAGAACCTCTCAGAATACAGCTAGCCAAGAGAGGCCATGAAAAAAAAAACCCACATTCTTTAAGGTGATTAGATGTATAAAATAAGGAATGGAAAATGTGAGGAAATATATGGTAATATCAAATTAGTCCAAATCAAAATCTAATGGAAATAGTCATAGAAGTTAAAAACTTTATGGATTAAATAGTAGACACCACTGAAGAGAGAATTCATGAAATGGAAGCTATATCTGAATGCAGCACAAAGAGGTAAAAGGAGAGAAAAAACGAAGGAGAGTTTGAGAGAGGAGGAGAAGAAAATGATCATGACTGATCCTAATGCATAGATTTTAACTAAAATGTATGAATAAATAGCTTTTTTCCATTGATGTGAGTGTGACATTTTGGAGCTGTTTCTGGATCTCAAAAAGGATCATTTTCTTGGAGCTCATCCATTACTGTGGGTTTGGGGCACTGTGGTCAGATTGCTCCAATGAGGTGTGTCCCAGGGTGGGTCCTGACCCTCTAACTGGAGTCCTTTATAAATGAGGGACTGACAGAGGAGACATGCAGGGAAAAGCAGCAGAAACAGAGAGACCCCAAGAGGCTGGAATCAGTGGAGCTTAGAGGCATGGAAAGAGACCCCTGAGAGGTTGAGAGAGATGAGGCCCAGAGGAGGGGGGAGAGACAAACCACATGCCTGAGCACCCACAGTGGAGCTCAGGGAAAAGTGAACTTGGAGGAAAAGGCAGATACCTCAGCAGAGACTGGCCATCATTGTGCCATGTCACATGGCAGGAGTCCAGGATCACCAGCAGCCAACCCTGAGTAAGATAGCATCTCTGAAGATGCCTTGATTGGGACATTTTCAAAGCCTTGGAACTGTAAGCTTTTAACCTAATGCATTCCCATTATATAAGCTACATTTTTCTGGTATTTTGTTCCTAGCAGCTTTTAGAAAATTAAAACAAGGTGGTTTCAAATGTTTTCTTATTTCCAACAATGCTGTGGTGATTAATGATGCATATTTCCTTGTACATATCTCTACATATTCCAACAAGGAGTGGGATTACTGAGTTGTGGGAAATGTGTTTGTCCAACTTATTTGCTATAGCCAAATGATTTTCAAATGAGATCAATTTATACTCCCATCAGCAGTGGCAGATAATTCCCATTCCTCCCCTTTTAAATTATCACCAATCAGATGTTTGTGAAAAAGCATCTCATTATTGCTTTAATTTGCATTTCACTAATTAGGTTATGTTGAGCACCTTTTCAAACAGCTAAAAGAAGTTCAGTTTTCCTGTTCTATGAATTGCTATTGCATATATTTCTATTGGTTGTTTTCATTTTCTTACTGATTTGAGTGTGATCTTCATATATTCTGCATACAAATGAGTATTAAATGTTTCAATGAGAATATAAATCACAGGACCATAGTTTGCCTTTTAATTTTGGTGTCTTTTGGGGACAGGTTTTACTTTAGTAAACTTTCTACTGTCATTATGATTTGCTCTTTTTGTTTTTTTTGTCTGAGATTTATTTCTCTACTCTGATGTTATAAAGGTAGTATTGGGGTTCTCTAGAAAAAGAGAACTGCTGAGAGTTGCTATTCTAAGTTAGCAACCCCTGCTGTGGGCTGCTATTCTAAGTTAGCAACCCACGAGGACCGGGCAGGCTTCCACGGCTCGGCGGTGAGCCCCTAGGCCAGCGCGTAGGCCTAGGTTCTCCAGGCGTGGGGGACGCGCGGTAAAAACCACGGAGACAGCCTATGAGAATGAGCTAGTCCAATTTATTGTGGAAATACACTGGATTATATAAGGTCGGGTCAAGGGAGGGGTAGGGATTGGGGCGGGTAAACTACAGGGCGGTAGTGGATAGGCGGAACTGTGCAGGCAGCTATGAGGTAGGCGGTGAAGGATAGCAACGGCTGGAAAAGGGAGATAACAAAGGCTAGGAGGAGGGGTGAAGGGAGGCAGCAACAATTGCTCCTTTTGTTTTATATATAAAAAAAAGGGGTGTGAGAGAGTAGAGGGATGGTCTGTGGAGGGTGAGAGAGAAAAGGGGTAGAATTGATTGGCGATGGGCAAATGACATATCATTTGGCCAGAATGTATGCATAGCCCTTAGGGATGGTGCGTGCTGGTGCTAGACGAAATATCTAACATGATGTTGCGCACGCTTTTTTGGGGTGGATAGCGCTGTGGCTGGCTTAACCGCGAAGGACTCTTAGACGTATAGCAATAAAGGGGGGCGGAGGGGGCACCCAAGCCCTTTACGCCGAGGGAAACCCGTGCCGGCGGCTAAAGTCAGAGAGCTTCACAGCAAACAGCTTCACAGGCGGGAAGTACGGTGGGAAAGGGGGTGAGGACGTGGTCGAGATTGAGGAGTGGAATTAGAGGTAGCAAGACGTTGGTAATGGATTTGCACGAAAGAGCTGAATACTGCATGGGATACAGTCTTGGCTTGATCTTTGGCAATGCTGAGCACTCTCTTGATGCCCCAGGGGCCTACAGTGAGAATCAAAATGACGACAATGAGCGGGCCTAGAAATGGAAGGAGGTAGGGGAGGAGGGCATGAAAAAGATTAGAAGAATAGTTTGCGTTTTCTCGTTCTTTGCGGCGCTTTTCTAGTCCCTCTTCGACCTTTTTCAGATTGTCTTCGACTAGGCCGGTGGAGTTGGCGTATATGCAGCATTCTTCTCCAAGAGCGGCGCAAAGACCTCCTTCTTTGAGAAGGAGGAGGTCGAGGCCACGACGGTTTTGCAGGACTACTTCGGAGAGAGAGTTAAGAGAGTTTTTTAGATATTTGACAGCTTCGCGAAGATAGGTTATGTCTTCATCTACGGCCTGTCTGAGAGAGGAGAGGGCAGAAGACTGTGTGGTGAGGGCAGTGATGCCGGTGCCTGCCCCTGCAAGACCCAGAAGGGAAGCAACAGTTAGGGCTGCTGTGATTGGTTCTCTTTTTAGTAGGTGGAGAGAGGTTTGTTTGCGCAGCAAACGGCGGAAAAAGTCAGTGTCAGAGTGGTAGAGGACTCGAGGGGCGAGAAAGATAAGCACACAAGTTTCATTATTAGCATCGAGGGTGGCGACATTGAGGCAGGGGGTTAGTCCAGTGGAGGTACAAAGCCATTGAGAGGTGTTATGAGGAATTAAGAATCTGGTAGTAGTGTCGGGAGAGGAGTAATTAGAGCAAACACTAAGGGAGGGGTGAGGACCCCGACGAGAGTGAACACAGTGTCCTGTGGAGGAAACAGACTGAAAGTTTAGGGGGACAGAAGAGGCGTTCCAGTTGCATCCGGCGGGATTATGTTCGGAGGATTTGCTGAAGGAGAGGTTGGTGGCGACAGGTTCATAGAGAGGAAGGGAGGGGGAGAGGCAGAGCCAACAGCTTCGAGTGAGGTTGGGGTAAGATGTGTTTAGGGAGGTGTATGAGGCATTGATTAGTTTGAAGAGGGGACTGGAGTACTGAGTAGGGGGCAAGTGAGGCTTAGGAGCATGGGAGCTGAGGGAGGCAGTGGTAAGGGGGGTACCAGGTGAGGGAGTGGATGAGGTGGAGCGGAGCGGAGGTAGAGAAGGAGGAGGAGGCAGTGCCTTAGGAAGGTTGAGAACTCGATTTGGGCCTATAGCAGAGGGACGTGTTGCAGTGGTTGCATGGCGCTTTTGTATGGTGAAGAGGCTGCCGTGGTGGTAGCCGTGTGCATATAGGCGAGCTCCCCATGTGCGGCCAGTCAACCACTGGTCATCATTGGGATTTTTGATCGAAAACGTGATGCTGGCGGCCAGGTTGGTTCGCAGGGGGGTGGTGCTTAAGAGAGAGAGATGAGAGTCTCGATTAGGAGGATTTCGCCAGCCGTAGGCTATAGTTTCACAGCCCCAGGAGGGGCAGAAGAAATTTGTTGGGTCTTGGCAGCCAATGGTGGAAGCTGGGCAGATATAGAAACCAGTGGCGGATAAGACTATAGTCTCTTCGCGAGTGGGGCCACGTTTTTCGCAGTTGACAAAGGAGTGCCAGTTTGCTTTTTGATACTTGGGCTGGAAGCCGGCGAGCTGACAAAAGGGCAGGGTAAAGGAGGGGGCACCTGCAGTTACGTTGAAGGAGATGAGTTTGTCAAACTGAGTGAGAGTCCAGTTGAAAGGTCGGTGATTCTGATTGGCAGCGGCCGAGAGGGCGAAGAAGGCCAGGGTGCAGGGAATAGCAAGTGGATTATAAAGGGGGAGGCTGGGGGAAAGACATAACCAGCAGGAGCTTTGGGCAGAAGAGGCTAGAGACAACATGAGAATGAGGAGATGAATGAGGTGGGGGAGGGTGGGGGGGCAGGAGGCAGGGGTATGAACAGAGCGGGCTTGTCGGAGGAGTTGGAGAACTTGGCGTTCGATGGGGTCATCTTCAAGAGAAAGACGGCTTAGGCGGCGGGCAAAGAAGCGTTGTCGACGTCGTTCGTGGCGAGAGAGAGCTGGTGTGGTCCCCATGGGCGACGGTGTTGGAGTAGCAGGCTCAGATGAATGTACTTGGGGGCGCATAGTAGTCATGGGAGGAGGACCACAAGGGAGGTGAAGATGCCAATTAGAAGCAGCCAGGCGACAGCGAGGAGAAGGCGTTGGCGAAGGTTCCAATCTGTCGGGGCTGTGGCTGCGAGACAGACAGCTGAAAAGATTGTTAGAAAGGTGAAAATAACAAGGAAGAAGTAGAGTAGGAGTGGGTGCGAGGGGAGTGCGAGGAGCATTAGCGCCGGGAGGTTTCTTGATGAGCTATAAGGCACGTTTGGCGGAGGTTAGACGCTCGTCAGCGACGGGTTGTTGGGACGTTAGGAGCGCTTCTTGTAGAGTGTGCAGAGTTGAGGTCTTTGGGAAATCTGCAATGACAAAAGAAGAAAAAGAGAGCCCTCACAGGGGGGAGCAATCAGCAAAGAGCACTTGCTTAGGTATAGGCACTTTAGGGAGAGGCTGGCTGGTGCTGAATTTGAGCGAATGGGGCGACATCTGGGCCTCCGCTGTCAATGTTGTCTCTCATGGAGGGTATAGGGTGCTTATCATTAGGGGGAACTTTAGGGTCAGTGGCAGGCCTAATATAGCGTCCAGGGACCCAGAGTGGTTGTGGCTCTGAGTCTGGGAAGATACAAGCAAAACCTCTCCCCTGTGCTAGCAAGGGAGCCGGGTCCTGCCAAAGATTTGTGGCAGGGTCTTTCCAGTGAACAAGAGGGACTTGCGAGGGTTGCCACATGGGTCCCCAATGTTTGTGGGTTGGGGAAAGTCCCTTGTCATCGAAGGTCAGGAGATTGTGATGAATAAGGCAGGCAGTGATGACGTCAGCAGGGGCTTTGTGGGGGGAGGAAGCCCTTTCTTTTTGAATGAGTAGCTTGAGCTGTTGGTGAGTGCGCTCAACAATTCCTTGCCCCTGTGGGTTATAGGGGATGCCGAAATGGTGTGTGATGCGGTACATTTGTACGAAGCTGGCAAAGGTGGCACTGCGATAGGCTGGTCCATTGTCGGTTTTGAGATCCCAGGGAATTCCCATGAATAGAATGGCTTGTCGGAGTGCTTTGATGCAATGTTTAGTGCTCTCTCCTGTGAGGGGCATGGCGTAGCACAGGTGCGAGAAAGTATCAACTGCAACATGAAGATACTTAAGGCGTCCAAAGGCGCTAACGTGTGTGACGTCAAGTTGCCAGCGGGAGTTAGGCCGTAGGCCGCGGGGATTAGCTCCGCGAGGCTGCAAGGGTCCAAGAGGCAGCAAAGGTGCACATGTTTGGCAGGAACGCACAAGATGTTTACATGTTTCAATGGGGAGGTCTGGGAAGAGCTTTTGAATGGATCGCGCTGAGAAGTGGAACTGAGAGTGTAGGAGCTTAGCTTGGTTGACAAAGTCTCCCAGTCTTGTTTTGTCAGTGAGGTTTTCTTGAATGGCAACTGGGCATACATGGCGGCCGGATGCTAAAGCGTCAGCGAGGGCATTTCCTTGAGCTAGCGGTCCTGGCAGGCCAGAGTGACTTCTGATATGAGCAATGAACCAGGGTTGTTGCCTTTCTTCAAGCAGTCACTGTACAAAAGCGAGTGCTTGGTCAATAGTTAAGTCACTGGGTAGGAAAGTAGCAAGCGGGAGGCTGCGACACACTTGTAAAGTGTACAAGCTGTCTGTGAAGATGTTAAGAGGCTGGTCTGGGTAGAGATTGAGGACTGCGGCGACAGCTAAAAGTTCACCTGTTTGGACAGAAAAGTCATTAGCAAACACTAACTGTCGTGGCTTAGGTTCTCTTGGCGTATATATGACAGCAGTGAATGCCTTTTTTGAAGCATCGGTGAAAGCAGTGATGGCAAAAGGAATTGGCTTTCTTGCGGGCAGCGGATGGAATGGGTTGGAAAATGCTAATTGAGAAACCCCTTGTAGTAGTGGATGATGCGGATAGTGATTGTCAAAGGAGCCACGAAAGAATTCTATTAGGCTTTGCATTTGGGCATTATTCATGATGAGAGAGGTAACTTCTTTTGCATCAAAAGGCCAAACAATGGTATGTGGTGGGACGCCGTACGTCTGTATGGAGAGAAGTACTAAGTCTGTGGCTAATGTGATCCAAGCCCTTGTGAAAGGGCAGATTTTTGGGAGTTTACTTTTTGACGTGTGCAGAAAAAGAAGAGGACCATCTTGCCATAGGAGACCCGTTGGGGTGACTGGTGTTGGCAAAACTAAGGCAAGGATTGGGAGATCGGGAGAGAATCGCTCTAGGTGGCATTGCTGGAGTGCAGCATTTACTTGTTGGATGGCTTCTTTGGCAGCTGGGGTGATGGTGATGGGACGAGCAACTGCAGCGGATGGGCTGCACTTGGTTTGCAGGAGCTCGAAGAGAGGCTGCATTTGCGCTGTTGTGATAGGGAGCGCTGATTGAAGCCAATTGATTTGTCCGCAAAGCCGTTGGAGCTCAGTCAGCATCATGTGATCAGAAACATGGATTTGCGGGCTGGTGGGCCGAATATATTGATGAAAATGAAAGCCTAAGAACTGGAAAGGTGGCTGGGGGTTGACTTTGTCAGGTTGCACTATTAATCCAAGACTTGAGAGGTTCGTCGTAACTGCAGAGAGTAGATCATTGAGAAGTGTGTTAGAACTTGCTGCTAAAAGAAGGTCATCCATATAGTGGATGATGTATGTGTGCTCTGGATGGAACTTAGAGCGTAGCGGCTCAATGGCATGATTGACATAGAGCTGACATATAGTTGGACTGTTCCGCATGCCTTGTGGTAGTACTCGCCATTGGAATCGAAGCGCTGCGCCCTGATTGTTGGTGCGTGGGACTGTAAACGCAAATCGTGGACAGTCTTGCGGGTGAAGAGGGATAGAGAAAAAGCAGTCTTTGATATCGATGGTGGCTGCATGAAAATGCTGAGGGACTGCAGTGGGATGCGGGCAACCAGGCTGAGGTGATCCCATTGGCTTAATATGTTTGTTAATTTCTCGAAGGTCATGAAGGAGGCGGAACTTGCTCGTGTTCTTTTTATTGATGACGAAGACTGGCGAATTGTAGGGACTGGTAGACGGCTCAATATGCCCTGCTTGTAGCTGTTCTTCGATGAGGGCAGAGAGAGCTTGCAGTTTATGAGTTGGCAAGGGCCACTGCTTGACCCAGATGGGCTCCTCTGTGTCCCATTCCAGAGGGATAGGGTCAGGTCTTGAGATGGGAGCAGTGGCCCCTATAAGGAGGGGGGCGGCGCAGCTATGAAGGCTTCTGTGGTGATTCGAGCTTTTAGCTGGCTGAGTACATCTCTTCCCCACAGGATGGTTTGGACTGAAGAAAGGACGAGTGGACGGATCTGGCCTTCGTGACCTTCTCGGTCGCTCCAATGCAGAGGCTGGGAGGTTTTCCAGGAGGTAGCAGCTCCCGTGGCGCCGATGACTTGAGGGCCGGTTTCGAGGGGCCAATGATTGAAGGCAGCGATTTCAAAGGGAATACAAGAGATTTCAGCACCAGAGTCTAAGAGCCCTTCAAGCCATTGTCCGTTTATTTTAAGCTCTAAGGAAGGTTTCTGGTGACGTTTGATAGGCATTGTCCACATTAAGGTTTTGGAGCTCTCTGGAGGGCCTCTTGGGGGAGGGGCTGAGGCCTGCCCCGCTGGAAGTTTAAAGGCTGGGAGATACGTTGCGATGAGCGGCAATCGCGGGCCCAGTGATACCCCTTGCCACAGCGCGGGCATGGTGTGGGGGGGCCTCTTGGTCTGTGCAGTGCTACGGCAGGGCGGGGAGCTGCCTGTTGAGGGCACTCGTGGACGAAATGACCGGGCTGACCGCATCGAAAACAGGCAGAAGTGGAGGCAGATGACACAGCCATGGCGGAAGCGAAGGCAGCAGTAAGTGCTTTAGTCTGTGGGTCAATATCTCGACAAGCCAATACCCATTCATGTATTGGCTTATCACGGATAGGAAGAATAATGGCCCAGAAGGGTGCAAGGCACCCATCGAGAATGAGTTCTTTTGCTAACACAAACTGAGCATCTTCGTTAGTAATTTTCTGCTGGCATGCTTCTAAAACACGTGCGACAAATGCTGGAAAGGTTTCTTGCGAGTCTTGAAGCATTTGCCTAAATTTGGTGGACTGCTTGGTAGAAACTAAAGAGAACGATCGCTGGACAAGAGCTTTTACTCGGTGCCAAAACCCTGGATCTATGTTTATATAAGAACGAGGGTCAGCATAGTTGTTAATTCCTGTGTAGGCGTCAGCTGGATCTTGGATACCCGCCTGGACATTTTCTACCACTTGCTTATCAACAGCTACTTGATAGTAAGCACGCCATTCAAGGAACTGGCCTGGCGGAAGGATGGAATGGGCTAGAGAAATCCAGTCATAAGGAAGAGCAAGTTGAACCCCTAACTCTTCTATTAATTGTTGGACATATGGGCTACCTATGCCGTCTTCTTTAACAGCTTTGCGAAGAGTTTTAACTTCTTTGGCTGTGAAGGGAAGCCAAGTCTGAGGGCGTTGCTGCGTGGGCAGCGGGTTGAGCGGGTATAGCTGGGGGGCGGGAGAATGTGCTTCGCTAGAGGCAGGTGGGGAGCTGCTGCCATACGGTGGTGGCGAGGGATGAACGGTAGCGGGAAACAGATGAGAGAATGATGGCTTAGCAGCGTCAAGGTGGCAACAAACTGGCGGCGGGATATTTTTGGGCGCTGGACAAGATGGTGGAGCGGCGACGTCACTTCTAGGCGCCTGCCAAGATGGCGGTGTAGTTACATCATTTTTGGGCGCCGGCCAAGATGGCGGCGAAGTCACGTCATTTCTGGGGGCCGGCCAAGATGGCGGCGAAGTCACGTCATTTCCGGGGGCCGGCCAAGATGGTGGCGAAGTCACGTCATTTCCAGGGGCAGGGCCGGAAGATGACGAGACAGGGAGGGGTGGGTAAAGGTGAGAGGAAGCGCCTTTGTTCCCACCGGCGGGCTCGGACATAGGTGAAGAAGAAGCCGGAAGTGCGCCATTTTGGGCAGAGGTGGAAGAAGAAGGAGAAAGTACGCTATTTTGAGGAGCTACTGAAGCGGCTTCTGCGGGCCGTGGGGAGTGCGGGCGGGGAGGTTCACGCTCGAGAGCAGCGGCGAGCTGGTCAGACAGAGAATTTGGGTCGCCAGGATCATCGGGCTCATAGTCATTGGGTTGCTTAACCGATTTGTCTCGGGTGGCTTCTGACGGTGCACCGAGGAGACAGGCGCGTATGGCTACTAGCGCAGGCAGCAGGCCATGCGGAAAAGACCGCTTTTCATGCTCTATGGCGGAGGTGACTCGATCTATGAGTCGAGAGTATGTGTCTGGGCTCCAGAGCTGGCAGGTGGTGAGCCACGGATTAAAAGGGAGTAGCAGGTCCCAATATTTTTGGAGCTGTTTTAGGGAAACGCGGACTCCATTGGTATCAAGCAGGGTGGCTAAAAGCCGAACCTGAGGGGTATGGTGTGAGGAGAGAGAGGTGCCCATAGTGGGAGAAGAAAAGACGGCGATGGGGTCCCTACCTGGAGAGCTGAAATGGTCGCCAGTAGACAGCAGCAGCAGCAGCAGAGAGGGGCCGGAGGGCGGTGGAAGGAAAGGATCCCGGGCGAGTCCCCTGCTGAGAGTTGCTATTCTAAGTTAGCAACCCCTGCTGTGGGCTGCTATTCTAAGTTAGCAACCCACGAGGACCGGGGGCGGGCTTCCACGGCTCAGCGGTGAGCCCCTAGGCCAGCGCGTAGGCCTAGGTTCTCCAGGCGTGAGGGACGCGCGGTAAAAACCACGGAGACAGCCTATGAGAATGAGCTAGTCCAATTTATTGCGGAAATACACTGGATTATATAAGGTCGGGTCAAGGGAGGGGTAGGGATTGGGGCGGGTAAACTACGGGGCGGTAGTGGATAGGCGGAACTGTGCAGGCAGCTATGAGGTAGGCGGTGAAGGATAGCAACGGCTGGAAAAGGGAGATAACAAAGGCTAGGAGGAGGGGTGAAGGGAGGCAGCAACAGAGAACCAATATGATATGTATGCATATATAAATATTAAAGGAATTGGCTCACGTGATCAGGGATTAACAAGTCCAAATTCCATAGGACAGGCCACAAGCTAGAAATTCCAGTGAAGTTGAAATTGTATTCTGAAGGAGAAATAGGCTGACTGATGCAGACATAGACAAACTTTTGATTGCTGAAATCCTAAGTTCTGCCTTACTAATCAGAAAACTGATTAGATGAGGAAAACTCTATCATTTCTATGGGCAATCTTTTTTGTTGTTTGTAGATGCAAACACCCATATGTGCAATCAAATGATATAGATACTAACCCATCTATGAGATACCGTCACAGTAACAATCAGATCAGTGCTTCCTTGACCAAAAAACTGTACACCATAAACTAGCCAAGGTGACACATGCAATTAGCCATCAGAAAAAGGTCTTATCCAAATTCACTGTTCTATTTGGAGTAGTACTCAAGAATAGAGAGGGGGCAGAAGTAGGGAGAGAGAGAAAAAAAAGATATAGAGATACAGAAATACATATAAAGCTATCTTCAAATTCAAAATATATAAATTTGCATGTAAATATACAAATTTAAAATACTCATTTACATATATACTTTTTTACTAGAGAAGTTGTAGGTTTACAGAAAACTCGTGTATAAAATACAGTGTTTCCATATACTACCCTATTATTAAAACCTTGTATTGGCATTGTACATTTGTTTCAATTGATAAAATCATATTTTTATAACTGTACTATTAACTATAGTCCATGGTTTACCTTATGGTTCACTGTTAATACATAAACTGACAAAATTTGTTGTGACATAAAGTTAACTAATCTCTATACATTTATTTAAGTTTATTTATTTATTGGTTAACTGAGACTTTAAAAAATTTGTGTATTCTGTTTTCTGTGTATGGATTGCACTGGAGGCAAAAATGGAAATAGGTAGAATTGTTACCAGGCAATTGTTCCATTAAAAAATTATGGTAGTTTAAACTATGTTGATAATGATGGGATCGGGCAAATTGGCAGTTCGGGGATGTATTAAAGAACTTGAGCTAACAGAATTTATCAGATTCTCAAATTAGGGTTTTGCAAATAGAGACTGTGACACCTAAGTTCTTGGTTTTGCTTGCTCTTACTCCTTTTAGCATTTTGGTGATTTCCCCCAAGTGGGTCAGAATGGGTGAATTTAACATCATTATTTAGGGTGCTCTGGTAATGGCTATTGCAGAGAACATTGTGGAGTCTTCAACTTTCTCCCTACCACCAGGATCTATGAAGCTGAATTATTAATGAGACTGAGATGAGGAGATAGCAAAGCAAGAGCAAAGGCTTAGTAGGGTCTCCAAAGAATAAAATATGGCATGGAATAGAAATGTGCAAGCAACTGCAATAAAAATCAGTTTTCCTTTTTTCCGAATATATATTTCTCAGCCTTTTTCTCTCTCTCTCTTTTTTAATGTTACATTAAAAAAATATGAGGTCCCCATATACCCCTCACCCCCTCACCCTACTCCTCCCACATCAACTTCCTTCATCATTGTGGGACATTCATTGCTTTTGGTGAATACATTTTGGAGCACTGCTGCACCACATGGATAATGATTTACATTATAGTTTACACTCTCCCCCAGTCCACCCAGTGGGCCATGGCAGGACATACGATGTCCAGCATCTGTCCCTGCAGTACCATCCAGGACAACTCCAAGTCCTGAGAATGCCCCCACATCATATCTCTTCTTCCCTCTCCCTCCCCTCAGCAGCTACCATGGCCACTTTCTCCACATCAGTGCTACATTTTCTTCCACTGCTAATCACAATAGTTCCATAGTAGAATATCAGTAAATGCACTCTAATCCATACTCTATTCCTCCATCCTGTGGATCCTGGGATGATTATGATAGTTAGGTCCATAATTAAGTGATAGTCAATTGAACATAAGTGGAATGATGAGTGAAGTTTCCAAGTGTATCTCATAGAAGATTCCCAAGATTTCACTTAATATTCAGATCTATTTCTGGGTGACATGTTTATTGCATATGCAGAACTTTGGTCAACCTGAGGACTGAATTTATGCATGAATTGAAGTCTGTCCCCACTCTTGCTGATCTGGAAACAAACTACACTGTTATTTGAATAAGACATAAACTTTTACTACATTTAATTCATTATAACTTTGGGTCAATTTGTTGCTGCAGCCTAGTTCACCAAAACTAAGAGAAACGTGAATTGGAAGTGGCCTGTGCCATAATATAAACCACAAATATATGACATTTTGAAATCATATTAATAGAGCTTTAGCCATTTTAACTGATTTTCTAGTTTTCATATCTCTTTTCCCCTTTTATTAATTTTATTTTACTTTGAATCATCCTGCTTATCTTTAGAAACATATTAAATACTTTTTCAGCTCTCATTATTTAAATTTTAGTAACTATTTTTCCTCTAAGATTGTTTCTCTTTTATAGAATCTTGGTCTTGTTTTATGAATGCAGTATCATTTGTTCTCCCTCTAAGGATATTAAATTTTTATTTTAGGTGGACTGTCTTCTGCACATGAATTGTCTCTTTCCTGTGAGTTCCTTTTTAAATACCTGTGTATTCGATTTTGCAGTCTATCTCCTATATTATAGAATTTCCTCAAATACTTGCTTGTCCACCGTGACAGTTTTATACTATTTATGAATTCCCAAAAGAGATATATGTTATGTTTGTAAACTGGTCTGTTTCTCTGGGAGTGACAATCCTTTTTATTAAATTCAGAGGTTTCACATTCACTTTATGAAATCAAAATTAGCACTTTGATTCAACCATGCCATTAGGGTGTGAAGGTTTGAGTCCCTGCCCCTTTGATGGCTATATAAATGGATGCTCAATCAAGAACAAAGAAGTAGAACACAGAGGAAGAGAGACAGGTCCATAGATATGGCAGAGGCCCTGGGAGGAGAGATGAATCCAATAGCTTGAAGCAGAATAGAATACAGCATCTAAGAAAGTCTGAGAGACAAGCCATATGCCAGCCCTTAGCTGAGATCAGAAGAAGTTGAGACCATGGAGCCTTAAGAAGAAGAAAGAAGACTGAGCCCTTGCAGACATCACCCACCATCTTTCTTCAGCATGTGGCAAATGACTTTGAGTGAGAAAGTACCACTTATGGTACCTTATGTTGGACTCTTTAGGGCCTTGTGACTGTAAGCTTCTACCCCAAATAAATACCCTGTATGAAAGAATAAATTTCTGGTACTTTGCATGGCACCCCTTTGGCAAATACAGAATTTGATACCAGGAGTGTGGTGGTGCTTTTGCAATTACCAAAATGCTGGAAAGGTTTTATAAATGGAGAAGGGGTATTTTTTTTTTTTTTTGAGGAATTGTGAGATGCTTGATGCAAAAAGCCTAGATTTCTTTGAAGAGACTTTTGGTAGGAATATGGATGCTAAAGAGACTTTTTATGAGGCCTTAGAAGTTAATGATGAAACTATTATTGGAAACTGGATGAAAGGTGATCCATGTTTTAAAGCCAAAGAGAACTTAACAAGATTAACTCCTGATAGTATATTGAAGACAGAATTTGAAATCTACACACTTGGACATTTAGAGAAGGATATTTCCAAATTAAATGTGGAAAATACAGCCTGGCTTATCCATGCAGCTTATAACAAAATGTTAGAGGAAAGAGATAAGATGATAGCTGACTTGGACACAAAGAAAATAGGAACTGATTCTAGAAATTTCAAGCCTATGGCAATCAAGCCCCCAGAAGATAGTTCCCTATTTGAAGAATTAACTAAACATGGAACTTTTAAGTCAGGATTGAAAATGCAGCTATCTAGGAAAGACTTGTGGAAAATTTTATTGTCTGATGGCTTGGTCCCCTGCTTCCAGCATGCTAAACCAACAAGCTTATTGAGAAAGCTGTATGAAGAAAAACACTGTCAGCCTGGACTAAAAGGGACATGGAGGGGAAAGATGAAAGGGAAAACAGTTTTAAGAGGAAAACCATGGAAGCTGAGGTCTGGAATTAAGACATCTCCTTGGGCCAAGAGAGGAAACCCACCTATGTGTACCGAAAGAGTGAGTTTTCCCCAGCAGCTGAAGAAGGTCGATGTTCCATCCTGTTTAGGGAGAGTTTTGCTGCCCCAGGCTACAGAGAGGGTGGAGAACATTCTGCAGTTCAACACTCCATAGGTCTGAGAAGTGTGGGCATGTCTCCCATAGATGAGGGAAGGTGAGGTTGCCAGCCTATTTCTCTGAAAGAGTTGGGCATGTTCTTCAGAGTTTAGGGAGACCGTTGCCACCCCCTCACTGTACTAAGGGGTTGAGAATACTCAAGAGATTGGGTAAAGTGTGGCCATCACCCTAACATTCTTGGATGGTGCGTTCTGGAGCCATCACCCAGATGCTCGATGAGTGTGGAACCAGGAAAATGGCCATTTGGCAAGCCTGTGGAAAGGATGGGATCCACGAGATCCCAGGGAAAAGAAAAAACATATTATTGTCCTGAATGATATTGCAATGACAGATACACACTTCTTGCCAAAACCTACAAAATTGTGTGGGACAGAGTGAAAACTACAATGTAAACTATAATCCATGCTTAGTGGTAATGCTCCAAAATGTGTCAATCAATTGAAGGATGTTGTTAATGTGGAAAAATGTGGGGGATATAGGGAGCAGGGTATATGGAAATCCCCCCTTGCTTTTTATATAACATTTATGTAATGTTTTTTAAAAATAAGAAATATATTAAAAAATACACACACACACACACAGAATGACTCTCAGACTTTGAAATATAATGAAGTATACCCTACAGGGTTTTGGAACTGTAGAGTACCAGTGATACATGTTTCCCTCCCAAATCCTCTGTATGGTAATGAAAATGTTTATCTTTTGCCTGTTCCTTTGTATATTGGAATCAGATAAATTGTTTTGTAAATTTCAGAGGCCAACAGCCAGGTAGAACTTTGCCCCAAGACAAACTGTATTTCTAGAAACTGATTATGATGTGATTTTGTACTTAGCATTATTACTGTTTTAAGGTTTTGGGTTTATTTTTAATATGGTGAAGTCTTTTTGAAATTCAGAGGGTGGAATGTGGCAGTTTGATATTATTTATGCATTCCAAAAAGAGATTCTGTTTGTTAACTGGTCTGTTTCCCTGGGTGTGAGTCCTTCAGAAGTTTCACTTTTGCTTTATTAAATCAAGATTAAAGTTTTGATTCAACCATGTCATTAGGGTGTGCAGGGCTGAGTCCCCACCCTCCTGGTGGGCTATATAGATGGATGCTCAACCAAGAACAGAGAAGTAGAGACAGAGAAGATGAAGAGGAAGAGAGACAGCAAATACATATGGAGGAAGCCCTGGGAAGAGACAAGCCTGATAATTTGCAGCTGAGGAAAGCAGAGCAGTGGAGAAACCCTGAGAGACAACCTTATGCCAGCCTACAGCTGAGGGACCACAGACTCTTAAAAGGAAAAAGGAAGGCTCAACCCCCATGGACATCACCTGCCATCTTGCTTCAACATGTGGCAAATAACTTTGGGTAAGAAAGTACCTTTTATTGTACCTTGATTTGGACTCTTTAAGGCATTGACTGTGAGCTTCTACCCCAAATAAATATCCTTTATAAAAGCCAACAGATTTCTGGTACTTTGCACCAGTACCCTTTTGAGTGACAAATATATCCATTCGTATTTAACAATGCTGAAAAATTTTGAAGGTCATTCTTATCAAAAGGTGGATTGTTATAGAACACTCATTTTTGGGAACCATTTTCCTATAGATGTTTCTCCAGAAGAGAATCCTCCAGTATCCACTGAAGGGTGGCTTTTTGGCAATTAGTCTCCTGGGTGTAGTATGAAGGAGAGGGAATAAGGACCTCTAACTTCATTAAGTAGACTCTTAATTAATGTCCCTGTGCCTAGCATTTGTTAAATCTTTGCATTCCCCTGTTACAAGTATTCTCAGGTCTTGAAATTTTCTCATTCAAATTCTCCATTTCTTTATTCCACAAATCCTTATTGGGACTTATGATGTGTTAAGTTTAAATAGAAACATAAATCCCTTACCATGTGGAGTTCATTTTCATTCTAGCAGGTAAAGGCATTAAATAAGCAACAAATATCATCATGTATGCTATAGTATTTTTCATTATGGTATTATATAAATTCATTAAATAACCATTACATAGTATGACTGTATTATCAAGGTTATGAAAAACAGGAATTAATTAAGAATTAGGAGAATAGGATGTTGGGAAGGTGTTGTCATTTTAAATGGGATTTCCAGGGAGGTACTCATTAAGAAGGGATTGTGGCAGTTTGAGATTATTTTATGTATGCTAAAAAGAGAAAGATTGTTTGTAAACTAATATATTCCTCTGGGTGTGATACCCTTTAACTGCATTAAATAATTATTAAATTATTTTGTAAGATTGCTTTAGAGCAGGGGTTCTTAACCTTTTTTGTTCCATGGACCTCTTTGCCAGTCAGGTGAAAACCACAGACCCCTTATGAAGTCCACACTATAAGGTGTATTATTTAATAAATATATCACACATATATTTTAATAAATATATCATAAATATACCAACCCATCCCCACAAGAATAATGTTTTTTAAATTTAAATTCAAGCTCATTGACCCCTTGTAAATAACACCTGCTTTAGGGCTTTTTTTTTTTTAAAGATTTATTTATTTAATTTCCCCCCCTCCCCTGGTTGTCTGTTCTTGGTGTCTATTTGCTGCGTCTTGTTTCTTTGTCCACTTCTGTTGTCGTCAGGGGCACGGGAAGTGTGGGCGGCACCATTCCTGGGCAGGCTGCTCCCTCTTTTCACGCTGGGGGCTCTCCTCACGGGCGCACTCTTTGCGCGTGGGGCTCCCCCACGCGGGGGACACCCCTGCGTGGCAGGGCACTCCTTGCACGCATCAGCACTGCGCATGGCCAGCTCCACATGGGTCAAGGAGGCCCGGGGTTTGAACCGTGGACCTCCCATATGGTAGACAGACACCCTAACCACTGGGCCAAAGTCCATTTCCCACTTTAGGGCTTTTGATTGGACTACATCAGTAGGTGTGACTCATCTGAGTCCTCACCCCTTTGCTAGTCTGATATAAATAGACATTTGTTAAGACACAGAAAGAGAGAGCTCTCATTTCTTTTCCTGCCATGTGACAGAAAGGAGAAGGTAACACAGCTGAGGCCCTGGGGAGAGAAGAGACATTTGCCTGAGAGCTTACAGCTGAATTTGTGAAGAGAGCAGAGCAGCTGGGCCTGAGATCCAGGTAGAGATCACTCACCACCTTGCTTCAAAAGCTGACTTTATTGGGAAAGTCAACAGATTTCTGTTACTTTGCATCTGTATCCCTTTGCCAAACCAAGACAGACATGATAGAGAAACACTTGAAGGATGTGAAGGAATTCATCCTGCAAATATATGAGAACAAATATTCCAATCATACAGGACTGAGGAGGGAACATGGAAAAGATATAAAACATTGTGGAGGGATCCCAATTAGCAAGTGAGAGCTTAGGATGAGATGAGGTGAAGAGGAAAAGTGAAGTCAGTTTGGGTAGAAACCTACTGGCCAATTTTTCTGTTGTTAGAGTTGTGGGATTATAGATAATGATGCATAAAATACAGAATATCCATTTACCATGTCACTATCAACACCCTGCACTGGTGTGGTACATTTGCCACAATTGGTGAAAGCACATATAAAAAATTGTACTATTAGCTATAGTCTGTGATTTAACTTAGGGTTCACTGTGTAGTATAGATTCATGAATTTAAAAAATACATATTCTATTGCCATATATACAAGCTAACATTTCCCCTTTTAACCACAATCAGATATATATTTAAGAGCTCTTAATTACATTCATCGTGTTGTCCTACCACCATCACCATCCATTGCCAAAACATTTCCACTGCTCCAAACTCTGTACAGTTTAAGTCTTAACTTCCCATTTAAGACTTTAATATACCCAAAATACCTACTGGCTTTTTAAAGGATTTTGGATTTTATTCTGAATGAGATGGAAAGCCAATGGAGAGTTTTGAAGTTATTGTATGACTTATCTTAAAAATGTCTTTGACTGCTGCATTGTGAATGAAATACATGGACTGATGTTGGAAGCAGGGGAACAGACTGAATCTCATGCAGGAATCCAGTAGAGATGATGGTGGTCAGGAAAAGCACCATACCATGGAGATGGTAAGAGACTTAAACTTGCTTCATATAATACCACAATGTCTCTTGAAAATTTCCATCAAGTTCTTTTTTATATAATGGCATTTTACTACCCTGAAACATATTAAATATATATGATAATTTGACATTAGAATTTTAGGCAAAGATACATTCATTATTTGCATGGCATAATAGCTGCTTCTTAGAAAATATGATATATGATGTAAAACACATAGAAACTGCTCTCTACATTTGAATGAACCCAAAATACTTTATGCACAAGTGAGAGGGTAAGGCAGCATCTAAATGACTCAGTCTGTGGTTTTCCTGGGATATTTCTCCATATTTTGAAGAGTTATATTGGAAACCCCAAGGAGGTTGAAAACTTGGTAAAGGAAATAGGGCAAAAAAAAAAAAAAAGGAAAAAGGAATGGATAAAATAAAAACTCTAAGTGTACAATTCAGAAGTATTAAATTCATAATGTTATGCTACCATCAATACCAACCATTGCCTAAATTTTTCCTCACATCAAGTACAAACTCTATACCCATTAAGCAATACCTCTCCATTCTCCCCAATACAGGCTCTGATAATCTCTAATCAACTTTCTGCCTGTATGTATTAGTTTATTCATGTAGTTGGAATCATAGAATATCTGTCCTTTGTATCTAGTTATTTCAGCATAATAGTTTCATTCATCCATGTTGTGGCATGCATCAGAGTTTCATTCTTTTTTTTTTTACTGAATATTATTCCATTATTATTATTCCATTAAATATGTTTATATATATATATACACACACACTATGTTCCATTTATCCTTTTATCTTTTGATGAACACTTAAGTTGTTTCCACCTTTGGGCTATTTTAAATAATACTGACATGAACATTCATGTTTAAGAATATATTAGGTATTCTGTTTTCATTTCTTTTAAGTATATACCTAGAAGAATGGCTGTTGATCATAGGTAATTCTACATTGAAATTTTTAAGAAATTACCAAAATGTTTTCCACTGAGCTTGCACCTTTTTACCCTTCCAGAGTCATATTATTCTTAACCATTTTTTTCTTTTGTAAACATAAAAATGCATAGAACACAATGGTCAATTTAAACATTAAGGCAAACACCCATATAATTGAAAATATAGCCAATAACTCAAATCCATCCCAATGGTCAATACTTTACTTTTCCCAGGAATTACCACACAACTGACATTATAGGAATTTGAATCCTTGTTTTTAATTTTTAACCACCTTTTATTTTTTTAAAGATTTATTTATTTATTTATTTCTCTCCCCTTCCCCTCACACCTTGGTTGTATGTTCTCTGTGTCTATTTGCTTCATCTTCTTTGTCTGCTTCTGTTGTTGTCAGCATCATGGGAATCTGTGTTTCTTTTTGTTGTGTCATCTTGTTGTATCAGCTCTCCGTGTGTGCGGCACCATTCTTGGGCAGGCTGCACTTTCTTTCACTCTGGGTGGCTCTCCTTATGGGGTGCACTCCTTGCACGTGGTGGCATGGCATTCCTTGCATGCATCAGCACTGCACATGGGCCAGCTCCACACGTAACCACCTTTTAAAGCACCTGTACAATATTGCAAAGTTTTTCCTGTTTTTGAACTTTCTATAAGATGTGCCTTATATATTTATTTGTGCCTTGCATTTTGCTCTTTTGTTCTATTACCATATATACAACCTAAAATTTTGACTTTTAACCATATTCAAATATATAACTCAGTGATGTTAATTGTGTTCACAATGTTGTGCTAAAATCATCACCATCCATTACCAAAACCTATCCACCATCCCAAAAAGAACCTCTGTACATTTTAATCATTGACTCCCTATTTCCTACCTCCACTCTATTAACCTACATTCTAAATTCTGATTCTATGAGTTTGCTTACTTTACTTATTTCAATGAGATCATACTATATTTGCCCTTTTGTGTTTGGATTATTTCACTCAATATAATGTCTTCAAGGTACAACCTGTTATTGCCTGTATCAGAATTTCACTCCCATTTGTTGCTGAATAATATTCAATTTTCTGTATCTACCACATATTGTTTATCCATTCATCAATTAATGTACACTTGGATTCCTGCCATCATTTGGCATCATGCCACTAAGAACATGGATGTGCAGATATCTGCTTTCAATTGTTTTGGCTATACACCCATGAGTGCGATTGCCAGACCAAATGTTAATTCTATGTTTTCCACAGTGGCACCATTTTACATTCCTACCAACAATGAATGAGTATTCCTATTTCTCCACATCCTCTCTAAGACTTGTAATTTTCAGTTTTTGAAATAGTAACCATTCTAGTGGGTGTGAAATGGTATCTCATTGTGTTTTTTATTTGCATTTCCCTAATGGCTAAGCATCTTTAATGGCTTGAATGTCTTTTCGTGTGCTTTCTGGTCACTTGTATGTTGTTTTTGGAGAAATGTCTATTCAAGTCTTTTACCCATTTTTGAAATGGTGTGGTGGTTTGGAGCTATATGTACCCCAGAAACACATGTTCTTAAACTTATTCCTTGTAAATACCAAGAAATTGCTCTCTTTACTCACTGGTTACTGACACCCATCCCCCACTCTCACATTAGGCAGCAGTGGGATCCAGTCACTGCCATAGATTGCTGGTGCCAGACAGAGACATGTAAAACCTGGTTCCCAAGATTGAAGGGAGTACAGCACAGGCCCAAAGCTTCCCACTGCTTCTTGATTAACTACTTTCTGTCTCTGGGGGCATGGCCTTAAGGGCAATTACTGTTCCATGCCTCCCCATCCTCAGCAAAAGTGACAGAGGAGACTTAAAGAAAGAATGCTTCCTCAGACCTGTGGAAGATAGTTGGACTACATTTTGTAGAAAGGTACCAAGTCAAGAAAGTATAACTTTGTGGAGCTATGAAAGAAGTTCCTGACATACTTACTGGCCTCTATCTGATCCTCTACCCTGAAAGCTACCCTGGCTGGTGCTGGTTTTGTGGTTCCTGGCCTTGATCCAGCAGGAAAAGACTTTCTTGGGAAACTCTATCCAGCTTTTCCCTCCTCCCAGAATTTGTCCTACAGGCAAAAGCAGCTTGAGACAACTAAAGCAGTGTAAAAAACAATTGAGGCAGACAGCCTGTGGCAAGGAATTGTCTGCTTTAAGTCCTACAGTGGGACACCTGGAGAAGGAAGGTCTGCCTCTGTGTAAGTCCAGAGGGGCATTCAAATGCTTGCAAACAGAGGAACTCATAAGAGAAAAAACAATTCTAGAAACAGCAATGAAGACCATACTTCTCTGGACATACCAGACAAATTCTTTAAAAAAAAAGTTATTCAATATGTTCAAGGAGATGAAGGAAAATACAGAGAAAAAGCTAAAGGATAAAAATATTTATAAAGAACCAAACAGAACTACTGGAGTTGAAGACCACAATAATTAAAATGAAAACTTCCCAGGAGGGTCTCAAAGCATATTGGAAGTGGAAGAAGAAAGAATTCATGAATTTGAAGACAAGAAAATTAATGAGCAAGGCTGATGAGTAGAGAGAAAGATGAATTATAAAAAGGGAAAATAGCATAGGAGTCCTGTGAAATATCAAGTGTACCAATATACACATTATGAAATTCCCAGGAATAGAAGAAAGACACAAAGAGGCAGAATGAATATTTAAAGATATAATGACAGAAAACTTCCCAAACTTGGCAAAAGACATGAATATGCATATCTAAGAAGCCAAGGGAAAAGCAAGCAATATAAACCTGAAGAGAAAAGTGTACTTTCACATTCTATTCAAACTACCGAGTACAACAGAGAGTGCTCAGAAGGCTGCAAGAGAAAAATAACACATTATGAAAAAGGGAGATTCAATTATTTTAAGTGCTGATTTTATTGTAGAATTTGAGAGAGGTTCAATTATTTGCATATAGAGAGACCAGGACTCAGGAATGATTTTGAGAAGGAAAAATGGTTTATTGACAGCCGGCCAGACTGGGGAGCTTTCTGTTTGAATCCCAAGCCCCAAACAAGATTTTTTAATCCCTTTTATACAGAGAGGAAAGGCCAAATGGTCCCTTTGTTTCAGTTCTCAATAGGCTTCAATTAGCATATATATCTTCCACATCTTAGGTAAGCTTTTAGCATGGACTTCAGACATTCTAGGTAAGCTTTTAGCATATTTAGTTGGCATTTCCCCTAAATACTTAAAGTTTATAGACCTTGCATTGTTAAACTGTTTCCTGGGAATGGAGTCCTTGCCATTGTTACCAAGGGCAAGACTGCAGCCTCTTACCATCACACTCACAAGTCAGAGAGTTTAGGTTATCTCTGAAGAGACAAAGAGCCTCCCACCCATAGCCCACACCATTTCCCCCCTTTGCCAAAGTTTAACTTGCTAAGCTTTGGCATAATTATAGTTGGAGCTATGAGGTGGATGGCTGTTTGTTGTTTTGATTGATTATTTATCAATCTTTAGTGTAGCATACAGGAGTGTTTTTAAAAGTTTAGAAGTTTTCATTCTGGACAGCAGAATCCTGGGGCGGGGGCCTCCTGCAGTCATCCTGCGGCCACTGGCACTCATGTGGATTTCCAGTCAGGTTCCAGATCCATCTATTAATTTTATTTTACCCTTGAAGAGTTTACACCTTTAATTTAAAAGGGGTGCTGAAGGGAGATGATCTCTTTTCTGTAACTGCTTCCTGCTGGCCATGGGCTGTAGTCATTTCCTAATAAGGTGTAAAACTCTTAATTTATTTTAACTGGAGGAAGATGGATCTGGCATTCTGTACGAAATTGGGTGAAGTTTTCATATGGTTAATAAGATGTTCACTCTGAAAGAAACAAACTTAATTAAAAATTTGGAATACCCATTTTTAAAAGAGGACATTGGATTACAGAGGTAGACAAGGTTAGGTGCCTATAAAGATGGCACTCCTTAAAAGCTGGTGGGAACAGCATATATATTCTTTTTTAAGTTATTCATCTTCAGAGAGGAATTGCAACAGACACTTAGCTTTGTCTGAAGACACATTCCAAGCTGTTCAATGATTGGCACTCATTCGCTCTGTCAGATGCTCCTGGTCAACTGGCACTCCTTGGGCAACTGGCTTCACTCAGGATTAGAACACTAAGTTGGAAATTCTCTTAGTTTTCACCTGTGGGAGTGATCAGAACTACAGAATAAAGGTTTTTTTACACCTTGGTTTTAATTGTACAATTTCTAGCAATTTTGACTTGTTCAATAGGTGACTCACCATCAGCAAGCAAGCCGCATTTTTGCTACACAGCAGAGTACAGTAGAATATAGAAGTTGACTGAGACTGGCTGAGACTGCCACCTTATTTTATAGACATGTTTATTAACTGTTTAGAAAATGATTTTACCAGGAATTTAACATGTCTAATATACTTCTGCACTTGATCCAAAATAGAAAAGATAATGTTATAATTATTAGGCATATATTTAGTACAGGATAAAAGTACAGCACTTAATATTAACTAATGTATTACTTAATGCATAAGGATTCAGAGTTGCAATTATTAGTTTTGAGTTTCAGGTTTGTAATACTTTACATGTTATCTCTCCATGAGAGCATGCCATAATGCCATTTGTGTTTAAGTTTCACTTACAGTATCCTGGTATCATGGCTCCACTTAGCATGTTCTTCATTGCAGTGAGCAAGTCACAGTATCCTTGATCTTAGAGAGATTTTCCAGTATTCTACTAGCCTGGTGCATAGTGCTCTCTGGCACTATGGAACACGGCCAGTCTGGAGGCGATATCCATTGTACACTTGGCTGTACTGAGTCATTATTGGCTGCTGCAGGAGCTTGAAACTGCAACGTAGTTTCCATTGACTTCAGGAGCAGAACCAGAGGCTGATATAGCAAATATTTTTAATTGAGGGGTCAGTGACCAGCCTCACCAATAACTCACATGGAGAGGCCACCTGTAATGTATTCAAGGCCTGGTTTGAATGCACAAGAGTTTGACAATGTTAAAGTTTATTCCTTGTTTTTATATATATTTTAAACAACTTAATGCAACACATATATCAAATGACTGTTTACTTACACAATTTTACTATGAAGATAACAGTAGGTACTTTACTTTAGTAATAAAGGAAAAATATTATTTTTCATTGTTAAAATGAAAACAGAAGATTTCCAATAGAATCAAGATAACTTTTTATTACCATTTACTTAAATATGTACTTTGTGGTGGCCTTCAGACAGGTTTTATTATCATTAAGTTATTTCTGCTACCAATACCAATCTAAGTTTTAGTTAACAATGACCTCTAGAAGTAGAACTATTTAAACATTTTCAGTTTGGCAGATGTTTTACAAACTCCTTATAATTGACTATAACCACATTGACTAGACACATCATGTTTAAATAAACTTATTAAATTACAATTACCAAAGAAATTTACTCTATTTATTTAAGAGAGCATATCTACAATCTTTTTCCTTTAGCCTAATTTCACCAATGTGAACTTACAATTTTCATTACTCTAAAGATTTCGTACATAATGTTAATTTAGTTTATAAATTAACTATGGGAGATTACACTCACGTTAAATAAAATTGAAACCATTATAGTTTATGCAAGGAATGTTCTCTTTTTCCCTTACAGGAAGCTAAAAACTTTTCTTTGTTTAATTATGAAAATGAATAATTTAAAAGCATACTGACTACCAGGTTTTAAAACACATTACACAATTATTTAATTTGTTTAATCATAACCCAGGAAAGATCTCTCCATAGTTTTTATGGACTTTTCTTTACTTACTGAAATTTGTTAATAGAGCCACTAATTACCTTTATTTTGTTGCAAAGAAATCTTCTGGAAGTAAATAAGGCTCACCAGATTGTGGAGAAGAAAAGAATTTATTCTCAATCTTGCAAGAAGGGGTACAGAGCCAGATATGGCTGGTGCCCCGAACAAAGAAAAATGACACAATTTATACCCCTAAGCCTAGCATACAAGCTCTTCCTCTGCTTTTCCATAGATTGGATACTCCAGAAGTTACAGCTTATCTGAGATCTAACTTTCCAGCACAAAAGTTTGTGATTTAACTGCTTCCTCTATGACAATCATTTTAGTTTTTACCTGTTCCCCTTTGTTAAATAAGGAATAGAATTTAGTGCTGAAATGGCACCGACCTAGCTCCTTCTTGGGCATCCTTCCACTGCCCATAGGACTGGCCTAAGATGGTCTCCTCCACTGCTGTCCAACCCGGGAGTGGGAGACTGAGGCAGCAGGCCACCAGGTTACAAAAATCAACATTTTTTTAATGTGAAAACTAACCTAATCCTTGTTTGTTTGTTTTTTTAATCTAGACCAATTTCCAGGATGTTAGGACTTGAACCTACAAACAGCCCTTTTTATTAAAATCAAGCCTCCACTCCTTTAGTGGATATAAGACTAGTACCAGATTCTAACATGCAGTTAGACAAACCCAAAACACCAGGGCTTTTTCCTGGTTTTTCTCCAGGACATTAGGACTCGAACCTATAAACAACCCTTCCTATTAAAATCAAGACTCCACTCCTTTAGTGGATATAAGACCAGTACCAGATTCTAACATGCAGTTAGACAAACCCAAAACACCAGGACTTTTCCCCAGTTTTTCTCCTTTTCCCAAGCCTAGAGAGAATGGCTTCCCCCCAACTTTCTGGGGCTACTAGGGTTCTCTCGGGAGGTGATCATCCTCCCCTTCCTAGCAATTAAAGCTAGGGCTTTCCAGACTGTGCTCACCTGGGGAGTCTTACCTTCTTCCATGTTCGGAGTTCTTTTTCATTCCCAGAATCTTTCTCTTCAGACCTTCCATTGCCCTCAATTTTTGTCGGGAAGATTCTGGTGGAACCCACATCTTTTCTGGATTAAATTTAATCCAGGGGCACCCAGATTTGGGGTTCACCTGAGTCCTCCCAGCTTCCTCAGGGATTTGGAAGGGGCAGCAAAATGCTACCATCTCTGGCCTTCGTTTGTTATCCCTTCGTGGTTGCCAAAAATGTTGTAGAATTTGAGAGAGTTTCAATTATTTGCGTATAGAGAGACCAGGACTCAGGAATGATTTTGAGAAGGAAAAATGGTTTATTGATGGCTGGCTGGACTTGGGAGCTTTCTGTTTGAATCCCAAGCCCCAAACAAGATTTTTGAATCCCTTTTATACAGAGAGGAAAGGCCAAATGGTCCCTTTGTTTCAGTTCTCAATAGGCTTCAATTAGCATATATATCTTCCACATCTTAGGTAAGCTTTTAGCATGGACTTCAGACATTCTAGGTAAGCTTTTAGCATATTTAGTTGGCATTTCCCCTAAATACTTAAAGTTTATAGACCTTGCATTGTTAAACTGTTTCCTGGGACTGGAGTCCTTGCCATTGTTACCAAGGGCAGGACTGCAGCCTCTTACCATCACACCCACAAGTCAGAGAGCTTAGGTTATCTCTGAAGAGACACAGAGCCTCCCACCCATAGCCCACATGAATTTCTCATAAGAAACAAGGAGGCAAGAAGGCAGTGGGGTGAAATAATTAAAATATTGAGAGGAAATAACTGCCAACAAAGAATTTTATATCTGGAAAAACATTCTTTTAAAAATGAGGGAAAGATTATGACATTCTCAGATTAACAAAAGTTGAGGAACTTTATCAACACTAGAACTGCTAAAGGTTATTATACAGTTTGAAAGGAAAGGAAACTAGAGAGCAATTCAAAGTGGCATAAAGCATTAAAGTCATCAGATAAAGCAAACCATAAGAATAATTATAAATAAGAGTATTATTGTATTGTATTTTTAAGTATGTAACTCCTCTTTTCATATACTAAAGGTGTTAAAATGCAAATGCAAAGAAAGTAATGATTTATCTATGGATTTTATTTTAAAAACAATATAAGTTGTAACAAGTACAAAAAAGGTAGGGGAATGGAGGGGTATAGGAACACTCTATCTGTAAGCTATAAAAGTCAAATTGGTATCAAATCAAATATGACTGCTACATATTTACAGTGGATTTTAGCCCTTGGTAACCATAGGAAAACATGAAAAATAAACTGAGAAAGAAATGAGAAGGTACTTAATATGGTATAATACAAAAAATAACCAGCCAAATGACTATGAAATTATAATATATATAAGTGGACATTAATGGAAGAAGTGAGGGACAAAATAGGCATAAGACTTACAAAGACTAAATAGCAAAATGGCAGACATAAGTCCTGAATTATCAATAGTTACTTTAAATGTAAATGGATTAAACTCTCCAATCAATAGGTACAGATTGGCAGAATGGATAAAATATGCTGTTTACCCAATAATTATAATTAAAAGGTGTAAATGGGTTGGAAGTGAAAGGATTGCAAAAACTTACTATACAAGTATAAAACAAAAGAGAGCTGGAGTAGCAATAATAATATGATAAAATAGATTTTAAGTCTAAAACTGTTAGAAGAGACAACTCAGCAGGAATATACATGATAATAAATATATATATACACCTAAGAGGAAGGTACCAAAATATATAGGAGAAATACAGATTTGAAGGGTGAAATGGTTCTACACTAAGAGTTGGAGACTTTAACACACCACTTTCAACAATGGATAGAATATTTTTACAAAGATCAATAAAAAAGTAGAAAACTTGAATGATACTCTAAATGAGCTAGATCTACTGGGCATATATAGAACACTTCACCCAACAGAATATATATTATTCTCAAGTGCACATGGATCATTTTCAAGGATAGACCATGTATTATGTCACAAAAAGTCCCAATGAATCCAAAACACTGAAAGTATAGCATTTACCTTCTCTAATCACAATGAAATGAACTAGAAATCACTGACAGAGATAGAAATGGAAAATTCATATATTTGTGGAAATTAAACAATGTATTATTCAACAGCCAGTGGGTGAAAGAGGAAATCACAAGGGAAATTAAGAAGTAATTTCAGGTAAAAGAAAATGAAAATATGTTGTACCAAGACTTAAGAGATTCAGCAAAGATAGTGCTGAGAGAGAAATTTATAGCTCTAAACAGTAACATTAAAAAAGAAAAAAGAGGGATTGTGGCTGAAAGGGGTAGTCTAGGGATGTAAATGTCAACTGAAATAAAGCTAGAGAATAATCTTGGGACAGAATGACATAGTGAACCTGGAGGTGGGCGGGGATTATGGTTAATAATACAAATGTAATGGAAAACGGACTTTGGCCCAGTGGTTAGGGCGTCCGTCTACCACATGGGAGGCCCGGGTTCAAGCCCCGGGCCTCCTTGACCCGTGTGGAGCTGGCCCATGCGCAGTGCTGATGCGCGCAAGGAGTGCCCTGCCACACAGGGGTGTCCCCCGCATAGGGGAGCCCCACGGGCAAGGAGTGTACCCATAAGGAGAGCCACCAGCGCGAAGGAGGGAGCAGCCTGCCGAGGAATGGCGCCGCCCACACTTCCCGTGCCGCGGACAAAGAAACAAGACGCAGCAAAAAGACACAGAAAACAGACAACTGGGGGAGGGGAGGGGAATTAAATAAATAAAAATAAATCTTTAAAAAAATAATAATAATAATACAAATGCAAGAATGTTCTATGAACTAGAACAAAGGTACATCACTATTATAAGGTAGTAAGAATATAGTGTAAGGTAAAAATACAATTAATATGAATTATGTACTATGGTTAACAGCAATATTGTGATATTCTTGCATCAATGTTAAAGAAAGTGTTATATTAGTGATAAGGGACAATATTGGGGGTATGAGATTTTTTCTTTTAATAAGGAGGAAGTTCAAACATTAACTGGGGTAAACGTTACACAACCCTGTGATGAAAGTGAGAACACCTGAGTATAAATTTTGGATGGGATGTACAAGCATGGGACTGCATAATACAGTGAACCATGTGGTAGAAGATGGATTATGGTTAACAGTACAAATATGAGAATGTTCTCTCATGAACTATAACAAATGTACAATACTAATACATACTGTTAATAACAGTGTATATATGGAAAAATATACCAAAGGTACAATATGTACCATAGTTAGTGTTAATAGTCTAATCATGTCCTGTCAAAATCTGTAACAAATATTCCATAACAGTGTAAGTTGTCAGTAGATGGGTGACGTATGTGAATTTTGCACATTATGCATGATTGTTTTGTAAGCTCACAACTTCTCTAATAAAAATTTTTAAAGATGAGAAAAAAGAATGATTTCTGAATAGAGAACTATCCTCAAAACTGGAAGAACTGGTAAAAGAAGGGCAAATTAAACCCAAAAGGAGCAAAAGGAAGGAAATAACAAAGCTTGAAATGGAGATGAATTAAATGGAGAATCAAAAAACAATATATGGGAAGTGGACTTTGACCCAGTGGTTAGGGCGTCCGTCTACCACATGGGAGGTCTGCGGTTCAAGCCCCGGGCCTCCTTGACCTGTGTGGAGCTGGCCCATGCGCAGTGCTGATGCGCACAAGGAGTGCCGTGCCACATAGGGGTGTCCCCCGTGTAGGGGAGCCCCACGCACAAGGAGTGCACCCATGGGGAGAGCCGCCCAGCGCGAGGGAGGGAGCAGCCTGCCGAGGAATGGCACCGCCCACACTTCCCATGCCGCTGACGACAACAGAAGTGGACAAAGAAACAAGACGCAGCAAAGGGACACAGAAAACAGACAACCGGAGGAGGGGAGGGGAATTAAATAAATAAAAATAAATCTTAAAAAAACAAAAAACAAAAAACAATATACATCATGAAACAAAAAATCAATAAATTTGACAAACCTTTAGCTAAACACAAAGAAAAATGAGATAGGCAAAACTAACTAAAATCAGAAATGAAAAGAGGAACATTATTACTGTTCCTTTTTATTATCCCACCAAATAAAAAGGACTTTAAGAGGATAATATGAAAAACTGTACAACAGCAAATTAGATAAGCTAGATGAAATGGAAAAATTTCCAGCAACACACAAAGTACCAGATTGACTCAAGAAGATATAGATGTCAAATAATAACTAGTAAAGACAGTCATCAAAACCTTCCCAACAATGAAACCATATTACTTCATTGGGAATTTTATCAAATATTCCAAGAAATATTAAGACCAATCTTAATTTTTTCCAAAAATTGGAAGAGCAGTCTAATGGTCTGTAGTTGTATGTACCTCAGAAAAGTAGGTTCTTCATGTTAATCCATTCCTGTGGATGTGGATCTAGTTTAAGTAGAAACTTGGTGAGAAGAATCTTAAGATGTGACTCACCTCATCTAGGGTGGGTCCTAATCCTCTTACTGGAGTCCTTGAGAAGAGAATGAAATTCAGATAGAGAGAAGCAAGAAGCTGGAAACAAGGACACCTGAGAGAAAAGGGAGATATCAGCAGACACATCTTCCTTCAGCCCTTGCCTGGTTGCTGCAGTGTTCTGCTGAACTCTGGAGTTTTGAAATAGTTGATTCAGACAGTTCCTCACTATTTAATAGTTAGTTGTTCTGGTTAAGGGATTGATTCCTGGAGCATTCTACTCCACCATCTTCCCACAATTCTCCTGTGTGCATGTATCATTGTGTAAACATGCCCAGATTTCTCTAGGGAAGTTGTTGGCATAATTGTTGGCTATATTGAATGCAGATATTCAATTTTGTTACAAAATGTCAAAATGACTCCTGAACAGTCTATTATGTTGTCCTAATGTCAGTGTATAATAGTATTTGTTGCTTCACATTATTTTTGCACATCTTGTTGTCAGCTTTTTAAATTTTGGTAAATCTCACATGTAGGTATGCAATTGTATCACCTTTTGGTTTTAATTTAGATTTCCCTCTGAGCACCTTTCTTTTACTAAATTATTTCTGTTTTGAAGTATTTGTTCAATTATCTTGTCTAATTTTCCTATAGGATTGTATGTTTGTACTGATTTATGAAGGTATTAATATATGCTTGACATAAGTCTTTGTCATTTATATCTGTTGTAAAGTCTTCTCTAATCAGTCAGTGTCTCTTTAACTTTCTTTATATTGTCTTTCATTAACTGGATCTTATTAATTTTTCTGCCATAAACTTCTCAGTCTTATTCATGGTTGTTATTAATTTCTGTGTCTTGTTAAGAATAAACAACATATAATACAAATAATACTTTGTAATATCTTTATGTTCTTTCCTTCAGCTTTTTGCATGTAATTGACCTTGCATTTTATTGTGTAATATTGACACAGGTGTACAATTCAATTATATATACATACCTAATTATCCCTGTATTAAGTATTAAAAATTTTTTCCTTCCTCCATTGATCTGCAGTGCCAATCTGGTCATACATAACTCATGGATGGATGTTCCTGTTTCAGGGCTCTTCCTTCTTTCCATTGGCTTATTTTCCTATTTGTGCCCTGATATCACACACGTTGAGTTGTAATTATAGGATGTTTCTGTATTATTGTACAACTGGTTCCTTCACTTTTTTCTTCTTTTTCTGAAGGGTTTTTATGTTTTCCATCCCATTTCCATTTAAAATTTAGACTTGTTGAGGTCTACTTTTATTTATTTTTGTTATTACCTTGTATCCATAACTCATTTCCAAAAAGAAAATCTTTCTCCTATTCTTTTAATTCTCTTAGGTTAAAAACTTTATATTCCATAATGGTGACATTGGGAGTTGGAGGAGATCATTCCATACACTCATTATGCCTTATTTATCTGCAGTTATAATTTATTTATCCATTTTAGCTATATATATATAATGATAATTAAATATCCATGTCATTACCACCCAACTTAAGACAGAGTATCACCAATAGCTTTTGAGCCTCCTAAGTGCAAAAAGATCTCTTTCTTTCTTCAGAAATGAAGTATAAATTTTCTGTTAAAATAAGCAAAACCTACAATATTTCCATTTTACTTCAAGTTGATGAGCTTGTTGAATAGGATGATGTCAAATAACATTCTAAGACTTTCATACTCTGACTATATACTTGTGACTTTCTGAATACTCACATACCCTCTTTAAGCTCCAGCCCTGTAAAACTACCTGAAAACATATGTTTTTCCCTTCCTTGTATTTTTGTCCACTATAATTCTTTTCCATGAAATGTTTCTTTTCTATCTTTCCTCATAGTACTGGCTAATTTTTACTTTTCTCTCAAAACCCTCAAAATATTATTCTCTTCTTCAGAAGATTCTTTTGCTCTTAAATAATGCCTGCTTTTTTTTCTTACATGGTACTTCATTGGCTACAAACCTTTTCTCTCTTTTGCCAGTGTGTGATCTACCTAAAGACAAGTTCACCATCACATCTCCATTTAGTGATCAGAAAAAGATAAGCACTCAAGAAATGACCACGTGGGTCTAAGCCCCCTCTCGATATAGAGGTGAAATAACATTACCGTCCCAGGGGCCACAGGATGGAGGAATAAAATATGGATTAGAGTGGACAAATGGGTGACTAGTAATAGAAGTCACTAGTCACCATTGTGACTAGTAATAGAAGAAACTGTAGCATTGATTTGGAGAAAGTGACCACGGTAGTTGATGAGGGCAGGGAGAGGGAAGAACAGATGTGATGTGGGAGCATTTTTGGGACTTGGAGTTGTCCTAAATAATGCAGGGACAGATATTGGACATTATATATCCTGCCATAACCCACTGAATGTACTGGGGAGTGTTTAAAGTACAGTGTAATCTATAATCCATGCGGTGCAGCAGTGCTCCAAAATGTATTCACCAAATGCTATGAACATGCCACAATGATGAAAGAGATTGTTGATGTAGGAGGAGTGTGGGGGTGTGGGCTATGTGGGAACCTTTTATATTTTTTAATGTAACATTTTTTGTGATCTATGTATTTTCAAATGAATACAATTTAAAAAAAGAAATGACTGGAATGGCATTTTGCATATAATGGCTAATACATTTTAATCACTCATTATTTGATTTAATTCAGCATGTAATTTTGGTTGTTGAGGCATAAAATGGTTAGGAGACATGACTCAGATTTTATGGGCTCTTATTACAAAGTACCATATTTACATAAATAGTTATGTCATATTATTAGTTTTATATAAGTGCATAATAAAGTGTTTCAAATGTGAAGTAAATGTTGGTTGATTTAATAGTAATATGGATGGAGGGATTCAAATAATTCCTTCAGTTAACAATATTTATTGAGCAACTGTTATGTCAGGCACTCTGCTCAGCACTAGAAATAAGATCATCCAAATATTCTCATTTCCTGCCAGCACAAAATTCAGAGTGGAAGCCAGACTTTAAAAATTGGTATGTAATTTTTTCAACTGTTTTTACATGTTAGTAAGTAAAATAAGTAGCATCAATAAAAATGGATTTGTTTCCTCCTGGCAGTTTGTGCAAGGCTTCTGAGAAATGAAGTACAGAGACAAGACACACTGTGAGAAGAATATTCCATTGTGAGTAGAGTAGGCTATAGTGTCTCATTATGGAGGAGAAACTGAAATGTGAGGAACATAAATAGAATACTAAGCAAGACTGGAGTAACTACAACCAAAAAAAATAGGCAAAGGGAAATTATTACAACTGAGCATTGCAGTCTGTAGGAGGAAGTTTTCTAAAAATAACAAGAAACCATTACTGGGACTTAAATGAAGATCGCAAATGGAAAGACATGTAGATGGATACATAGATGGATGGATGGTGGATGGATGGATAGGCTGATAGATGAATAAAGGACTGTGCACATGTGTTCAATTAAGTCTTGAGAGCATTTTTGGAATATTGAAATTTCATAGTCTAAAAAATAATGTATCAGGTGATGAAATATATGACTTTAGGGATTACAATACATTGGTCTCCTAGGATACTCTTCTTTGGCCATCTTGTATTAAATAAGAATTTCCTAGTGGAGCCTGATATCCCAAGGGAACAACCCATGAGCTGTCAATAGAGAATGCAAGCATCCATGCTTCAGGGAAACTGACAGCTTCATAATAGAACATGTTTATTCTTAGAGTTCAGGGGAAGCAGAACATCTTTACCTACTACCAAGTTACACTTCTCTAAATGTGGCTTGTTAAAAATATAGCATTTTTTATTGCCACCATTTTCTAGAAATTTGGAGTATTCCAAAATCTGGAATCTGGAAGGATAATACATTTCCAAGGAACCTTGTGGTTGAATTAACATATTAGCTTAAGGGAAATTCCAATGATTTTAGAATTGGATATTACGAGAGAGCTCACTTTATTGCTATCTAGTTGTGATCATAATTATGTTACTTTAGAGACATGTTTCTAAGGTGACAATAGTAGCTTTATTTCTGAGCCCTGTTTTTGCTTTATTAATAATGTACTATCTGTTGACTTTAAAAATGATTTTAATTTTTCCATAGAGCATGTCCAGAAAGCATTTTATTTTTAATTTTCATTTTCCAGGGAAGAAAGCATGAGTTCAAGGATCTGCAATGAGCTGGTGGCCAATCATTTTGGATCAGTGTCACCACTGATTACATTTTTGTTCAATTTTCTTCTCTATGCTCTTATTCCACTTTAGGAGAAAGCAAGAACTACTCAACACAAAAAAAGGTACATGATTGCAGAGATCACTTTATATGACTGTTATAGTAATGATGTTGTATTCCCTTACCAGAGCAAAGTTCAGTTATGGATTTCCAGTAGGAAGCTCAGGTAACCAATTACATATAAGTCCTTAGATTTTTATGTATGATTTTATAACTTCCTCTACTAGTTTATCCTATAAGTAGCATTTAAGTACTTCAAAAAATCAATCTATAACCATACACATTGATTGGAGTAGATTTACTTAGACCTATAGATTTTAGGGTTCCTCATGTTGAAGGTTAGAAAGAGTTTTGGACTATCATACCCCTCCCCATTGTCCTGTGTAAGCATTTGTGAATCAGAAAATAATACCTGAGATTAAACTTTATATTTTGGCCTCATTCATGCCATGTTTTTCTCAACTGTTTGAGTAAGCTAATGTAAAGTGACCAAGCTTATCATATCCACTTCTTCCACAATTGCATATCTTAACTCCTTGTCCCTTTCCTGATGCCATTGGTTGCCCTTAATATTTACCAGAAGACCACCTCCCACTGGTTCTGTCTACATAATATATTTGTATTCAACATCCCTTCCTCTCTTTATCCAAAATCAGGACATTCATTACACATTTGTGAAATAGGAATTGTTAAAGCACCAAGTTGAACACTGTTTTCTATCTACAATTCTGTAGTGTTAAGGACTCCTAAAGATATTGGAAGATCAAGTGTTTAATGCGAAATATTTAAGTATTCTCCAAGGTATCAGCATAGGTTGGGAAGCCTAAAACTAAAACACAAAATATAGCAATTTATCATTAAACAGAATTTAGGGAAAAACAGAGAACTTTGGGCTGTGAGCTCCTGTGATCAAATTCTGTTTCTCCCCTAGAGTCCCCTTGGGTGGGTTACTGCACTAAAAAGTCCCTTAGAGGTCAAGATCTCAGAACAGAGCTTGGCACCTGGTGAGCCCAATGTCTCTTATTATCATCATGGCCACCAGGAACTCAAAGCCATCTTCTGGACTCACAGTTCATGGGTCCTGTTAAATTATCATATTTTGCAGTAAATGTGTTTCCAACTCCTCATGACAAGATAAGTTAGATGCATCAAGAAACTGGTATTAACACCCTCACTTGACATATGGAGAAACTCATTTCTGAGGAAAGGAATAATTTTCCAAGGTGAGTGAGTCAGTGATCACACTGAGCACAGTATCCAGATTTATCACCCCACTCTTGAACCTCTATAAGTAGCCATTATTCCAAACCTGGCAGTCCCTCAGGAAAAATCCAGCCTAGAAAGGCAGGGCACACTTCTCTTTTCCAAAATAGGTCAGAGTAGACAGAAGTTTTCTGAGCCCAACATCCAGACCAGACAGTGAATTCTGTTGTGCAGAGAGAAGCAGCTTGCAAGCTCAACAATGTGATAGGTACTCTTGGATTTATTTCCAGAATGACTGGACCAGAATTGAACATTTTAAAAAATATATATATTTTTAGAGAAGTTGTGAGTTTACAAAAATTCATGCATCATGTGCAGAATTCCCATACATTTCCCATCCACCAGCACCTGGCATTGTTTTGGAATATTTGTTACAGATTATTTTAAAAATCATCAAAATATGACTAGTAATATGGTCTATTGCTTACATTTGGTATAGCTTCCCATTGATCTGGGGGTTCTTTCAGAGGATTATGTTGGTGGACAGTCCCCTGCAGATACAGAGTAGGATTTCACCCCACCACCAAGTGACTCAGTGCTTAGTGGTTGCTTTTCCAAGCATATTCAATGATGCCCAGTTTGAAGGACTCCCACTGGCTGCCTGCAAGAAGAAAAATGCACCAGGCCCCTTGAGATACAGTGTAATGAAACATTGGTTACCCAGCTATTGTAACTGGCAACCTCAACATTATTCATATCCATTCTTAAATGACCTGATGGGCTTTATGAAAGTTTTCTCTGAAATTAAGGAGTTATGCTCATTTTCAAACCCATGTTAATTAATCTTTAAATCTCTGCTAAATGCATCATGACTCTCTTACCCAAAACTGCTCTCTAATGATCCTGATTAAATGCTTGTTACATTTCTATTGCTTGCCTTACCTTTATTGGTTTTTCTTCACTTTATTCCCTTTTCTTCACATGTCTAGGTACTTATCTGCACATGGTTACTATGAAGAGAGGATTCACAGAGATGGCCTGAAACCATTTCACATCCATCAACCTGCAGTGCCATAATTAGGCAAGGATGGGAGAACATATGGCTAACCCTTAAACAACTTCTACTTTTTTGGGGGCTTGCTTGTTTCTTCCTAGCCAACAAAGTTCTTGATTGCAATGTATTTTTAATTTTATATTCCTGATATGTAGTGTAGGACCTCAAACACAATATTCATTAAATAAATAAGGATGGATATATGAACTGATTTCATGTCCAAAGACAAATAATTAAGTAATATTATTTCTCTAAGAGGTATAATGTGCTCTTAAAAAGTTTTTTATAAAAGGGTATGGGGAAAGGCAGGAAGAGATGAGAGGTGGAGGCGTCTTCGGGACATGGAGCTGCCCTGGATGGTGCTTCAGAGGTAATCACCGGACATTGTAAATCCTCACAGGGCCCACTTGATGGAATAGAGGAGAGTATGGGCCATGATGTGAACCAATGTATATGAGGTGCAGAGGTGCCCAAAGATGTACTTACCAAATCCAATGGATGTGTCATGATGATGGGAACGAGTGTTGTTGGGGGGGGGGAGAGGGGGGGTGGGGGGGTGGGGTTGAATCGGACCTCACATATATATTTTTAATGTAATATTATTACAAAGTCAATAAAAAATAAAAAAATTAAAAAAAAAAAGTTGTTTATAAATGAATGGAGCCGAATGTGAAAATTAAGTAGAGTATAAAATATAATCTCAAAAATTAATAAGCTCTTCATGTATTCATTCATATATATAAATATATCCATTTAAAAAAATTTATTGAAGGATATCCATTCATATATAAACATACATATATAAACAATAAGAGTATAGTAATAATTGTGAACTTACAAAACAAACATGTACAACATTATACAGGGCTCTCATACTTCATACTACCCTAAATACCTCACATTGTTGTGAAATATTTTTAACTAATGATTAAAGCACATCCTCAAAATATTACTACTAGCCAAAGTATTTTACATTTGGTGTATCTTTCCCCCAACACACCCCATTATTATTTTATATCATTTACACGTGACCATACATAAACAATTAACATATAGTAAAGGTTTGAACTTACAAAGCAAACATACATAACATCATACAGTGGTCCCATCTACCAACTGACCACCACCACCTTGCTTTGTTGTGAGACATTTGTTACAAATTATTTTTTTAAAGATTTATTTATTTACTTATTTATCCCCTCCCCCCCCCAGTTGTCTGTTCTCTGTGTCTATTTGCTGTGTCATCTTTGTCCGCTTCTGTTATTGTCAGTGGCACAGGAATCTGTGTTTCTTTTTGTTGCATCATCTTGCTGTGTCAGCTCTCCGTGTGTGTGGTGCCATTCCTGGGCAGGCTGCACTTTCTTTCATGCTGGGCGGCTCTCCTTACGGGGTGCACTCCTTGCGCGTGGGGCTCCCCTACGGGGGGGACACTCCTCCGTGGCACAGCACTCCTCGTGCGCATCAGCACTGTGCATGGGCCAGCTCCACACAGGTCAAGGAGGCCCGGGGTTTGAACTGCGGACCTTCCATGTGGTAGACGGATGCCCTAACCACTGGGCCAAGTCCGCCGCCCTGTTACAAATTATTAAAGAATATTGTCAAAATCTTATTACTAATTATATTCCTTATCTTACATTTGGTATATTTTCCCCTAACCCATCCTATTAATTTTTTTTAAATACATTTTTTATGACAGAGGTAAATTTACAAAACAATCATGCACATGTGTAGTATTCCCATTTACAACACCCCTCTATCAACACACCACACTGTGGTGGAACATTTTCTACGGATGAGATAATATCATCAGATTATTACCAGGACCATAGTGTACATTTGGCACACTTTTTCCATACTCCCCCATTATCAACACAGTACATCTTTGGCATAGATGTATGAATATTACATTATTACTGTTAAGCACATTACATAGGTCATTCCATTTGTATTTTTCCCATGTTTCTCCACATTTCCACCCCCACAAATAGTGATGTACATCTCTTTAGCTCACAAAGAACAGTCTTGAATCTGTCCCATCAACTACAATTCTCACCCACCTCTGGGTTTACTGTATTATTCACTCCCTAAATTATTCTCTAGCTTTCTTTAGTTGGCATTTACATTCCTAGATTGCCCTTTTCAGCCACATTCCTATTTATAAATCAGCTGTTACTCACTAAAATGTGTTACCATCAACTTTATACATGTCCACACTTTTACACTAGTTAATTAAAACCTCCACATACATTAAATATCAGTAGTCCATCTCAGTCCTCCTCTTATTTCCTTTAAGAATCCACCACCTACCACCAGGTCTTAAAGATATTTTCCCATATTTTCTTCTAGAAGCTTTATTGTTCTTGTTTTTATATTTAGGTTTAATCCATTTTGAGCTAATGTTTATATAAGATGTGCAATAGGGGTTCTCTTTCCTTCTTTTGGCTATGGATATCCCATTCTCCCAGCACTATTTGTTGACTGGACTGTTCTGCTCAAGTTGGGTGGGTTTGATAGGCTAGTTAAAAATCATTTGACCCTAGATGTGAACGTCTCTTTCTGAACCATCAATTCTCTTCCTTTGGTCTATGTGTCTGTCTTTATGCCAGTACCATCTGTTTTTACCACTGTAGCTAGGTAATTTGATTTAAAGCCCAGAAGTGAGAGTCCCCCAACTTTGTTTTTCCTTTTTAAGATGTCTCTGGCTATTCAGGACCCCTCAACCTTCCAAATAAATTTGATAATTATGTTTTCCATTTATTTAAAAAGTAGTGGTGGAATTTTTGTCAGGATTCCATTGAATCTGTGTATCAATTTGAGTGAAACACCTTTTTAAAATTTTTACTTTTATTTAAGAATTGACATCTTAATGATATTAAGTCTTCCAATCTGTGACATTGGAATGTTCTTCTAATTAATTTGTTTTTTTTTAACCAATGAGTTGCTTTACATCATTGGTTAAGTTTATTCCTAAATATTTGGGTTTTATCTGTCATATATTATTTTCATCACTCTCTTGACACTTTTAATTACATTTACTGATATAATCTTCATGTCTAGACTCTCTTCCAAGTCTCCCTCTCCTGACTTTTCTTTTCAGGTTATAGCACACCCTCTAGTATTTCCTGCAAAGCAGGTCTCTTGTTTACAAACTCTTTCAGTTTCTGTTTATTTGTGAATATTCTAAACTAGTCCTCATTTTTGAAAAACAATAATGCTGGATATTAGATTCTTGGCTGGAAGTTTTTCTCTGCTGTATCTTAAATATATCAGACCAGTGTCTTCTTACCTCCATGGTTTCTGTTGAGAAATCAGCATTTAAACTTATTGAGTGTCCCTTATGTTATGCATTACTTTTCTCTTGCTGCTCTCAGAATTCCCTTTGTCTTTGGTATTTGAAATTCTGATTAGCATGTGTCTCAGAGTTGGTCTATTCAGATTTATTCAGATAGGAGTACATTGTGTTTCTTGGACATGGCTACCTATGTCCTTCAATAGGGTTGGGTAATTTTTTACCATATTTCTTCAAATATCCTTCTGTCCCTTTTCCCTTCTTTTCTCCTTCTGGGACACCCATGACATGTATGTTTTCATGTCTCTTACTGTTGTTCGGTTTCCTGAGAATTTGTTCTATTTTTTCCTTTCTTTTCTTCAGCCGTTCTTTTGTATGTTCACTTTCAGAGGCCATTTCTTTAAGCTCAACAATCCTTTATTCTGCCTCATCAAATCTGCTATTATATGATTCCAATGTATTTTTAATTTCATTTACTACCCTTTTCATTCCCATAAGATCTGCTATTTTTCTATGTAAGCGTTCAAATTCTTCTTTGTGCTCATTCAATATCTTCTTAATATCCTTAATCTCTCTAGCCATCCCATTGAATTTATTAAGAAGATTTGTTTGAACATCTATGATTAGTTGTCTGAACTACTTTATGTCATCTGGAAGCTTATCTTGATCCTTTAACTGAGCCATATTTTCCTGTTTTTTTGGTGTGGATTGTAATTTTTTGTTGGTGTCTTGGCATGTGGCTTAATAGATGCATTTATTCTGGGTGCAGTTTCTCTCTTTAGTTTAGGGCTTCTTGCCCTTTCTCCCTTGCTGGTTGTGTAGTAGGTGCCAAGAATATAGTTGATGCTGTTAAGCTGTAGAAGCTCATGCTTCTCTCATTGCCCCAGGGACCAATGAAGCTTCTCCCAACTTTCTCCTTTGCCAGGGGTAGTGACAGAGCCACAGCCAAGTGTAGTAATCCAAGTCATGCAGGCCTAGACTATAGTTGCCTGAGAGACTGATGAAGCTTCATGTCTCTTTCTCCCCTGCCTGAGATGTGGATGGGGCTACAGGTGTGGGCAGCAATCTATGCTGTGTGGGTCTAAACTGACCACATTTGCCCAGGTAGACTTCCAACTCTGTCCAGCCAAATATACCTGCAGTTAACAGGAGAGGCTGGCACAGGTCTCCCCTGCTTCCTCCCTGCTGGAGGTGGGGCTGGGGCTTAGGATACAACTGCAATCTGATCTGGATAGAAAGAAGGCTTCCCTTGCCAGCACTAAGATTTTCAGTGCACCCTGCTTCCCCTTATGGCAGGGGAAGAGTCTGGCCTCTTTCTGACTTGGACATGTTCAAATTTTATCTGTTCTTAGGGTTATAATTTAGCCTGCCAAATTTACTAATCAGTAGCTGAAGTTGGTGCCCAACTATCTCTTCCTCCCCTGTTTTTTTGGGAAGTGGAGCCTCCAATTCTAACCACAGATTAGCTCCTAAGGTGGCTTGAAATGCCAGTGGAGGATTGTCACCGGCTTCCAGGACATGGAGTACTTTACTCATGAATCTTCTCTGCAGGTGGGTAGTCTCCTCCTTCCATTCTTTCAAGGATACTGGAGGATGTTCTTCTGGTCTCCTGGAGCTCCCAAACAGGAGCTTCAGATAGCTCTGGGTGATTACTAACTGCCCTGTTGCATGAGCTGACTCTAGGCTCCTTACTCTCCTGTCATCTTGCTGGTTGTCTATCCATTTATTTTTTTTAACATCATTTCTGGATTAAAGTGGTTTCTGTTTTAAATTTTACTACATTGTTTAGACACACATCTTTAAAAAGAAAATTCAAACAAAGCCACATCCCTCTTATGAAGACTTTCCTTTTACTTGATGAATAATATACAAATAAGGTTTACTGACCTTTAAGGTCTTTGAAAAATTGACTCAAACTTACCTTTAATTACCATATCCTGCTATTTGATTTAGTCAATATATACAGCAATGTCCCCACAAATTTATTTTTTTAAATCTTGTTTATTAGAGTATTTGTGAGTTTACAGAACAACCATGCAAAAAATACAGGGTTCCTATACACCACTCTGCCACCAATGCCTTGTATTGGTGTGGAATGTTTTTTACAAGTGATAACACGATATTTTTACAATTTTACCATTAACTAGAGTCCATTGTTTAACATAGTAGTCACTGTGTAGTGTAGTTCCATGGACTTTTTAAAAATTTTTCTGTTACCAGCTATACAGTCTAGCATTTCCCCTTTTAATCACATTCAGAAATGTATTTCAGTGGTGTTAATTGCATTCACAATGTTGTGCTACCATCAACACCATTCATTACCAAAACCTTTCCATCATTCCAAATAGGAACCCTTAAACTTTGTATATTCTAGCTTTATAATCACAATGACCTTTTGTTTTGTCTCAAGGTAGTTGGAAAACCTATAGCCAGTAGACTGTGTTCACACACACTAATATTTTCTAGTGTGGCATTTTTCTTCATCTATTTCCAAGGCTTGATTTCCCAGCACAAAATCTTTTTTTTTTTTTTTACCTATTAAGTTACTTCATTCATTGCAGAGAGGGTAGACCTACATTTCCTTTTTTAACTTTATTCCATTAAACATGGATTTAGAACTTTCAGCATCTTAAAGGTTTAATAAATATAATATTAATTTATTTAATTGATACTCCATAAATGTAGGGAGATTACATTTAAGCTAAATAAAATTGAAACCATTATATTTTATTCCAGAAATGTTCTTTTTGCTTCTTTTATAGGAGGTTTAATGGATTTTTCTTGAATAAAATTCTAAACCTGTGAATAATCATAAAAGCATACTGAATGCTAGGTTTTGTAATATATTACAATTGCTTAATTTTTAAAAATTACAATTTAGGAAAGATCATTCCATACATTTCAAGGAATTTTCCTTTACTTATTGATATTTGATAATAGGGATATAACCACTCATATTTTAGGCAGCACTAAATCTTTTTCCTTTTTTGCTTGGGCCCTTTTTATTTTCTTTCTTTATTTTTTTAATGTTACATTAAAAAAATATGAGGTTCTCATATACCCCCAACCCCGTCACCCAACTCCTCCCCCAATAACAAAAACCTCCTCCAACATCATGAGACATTCACTGCACTTCGTAGATACATCTCTGAGTACTGCTGCACCTCATGGCCAATGGTCCACACCATAGCACACACTCTCCCACAGTCCACTCTGTGGGCTATGGGAGGACATACAATGTCTGGTAAATGTCCCCGCAGCACCACTCAGGACAACTCCAAGTCCCAAAAATGTCCCCACATCACATCTCTTCTTCACACTCCCTACCGCCAGCAGCCACCATAGCCACTTTCTCCACACCAATGCCACATTTTTTTGATTACTAACCACAATAGTTCATGAATAGATTATCAGTAAGTCCACTCTAATCCATACTCTAATCCTCCATCCTGTGGACCTGGAATAGTTGTGTCCACTCCATATCTATATCAAGAGAGGGCTTAGATTCCACATGGATGTTGCTTGCAATTCTCCTGCTTTCAGGTGAAGGCACTCTTGGCTCCATGGTGTGGTGGTTGACCTTCTTTACCTCCATATTAGCTGAGGGGGGATAAGTCCAATAAATCAGAGTGTAGGAGTTGCAAGTCTATTGAGGCTCAGGGCCTGGCTATCACATGGTCAGTCCAAAGATTCAAGTCCCCTGGGTATACATTAAACCCCAGCACCAACTACAGATCCAGTAAAAGTAACAGGAGAGGTTTGTGAACAAAGATCATATCTGAATCCAGCTCCATCATACAGAAACACAAACTGCAAAGTAGGGCCAACTGACATGGGACTGAACTCCATCTGCCATGACCATAGAAACTGTGGGTCTCTGGCCCTCAGAAGAACCAATATCTGAGGTTGTATCTACTTTATCTGTCTTTAGGACTCTGCTGAGGTGTGCATAAGGGTGACCCCTCTGATAACCTCCTGGCTCTTTTTGGAGACTCATAGCCATATAAACTCATTTGTCCTTTCCATTTCCCCCTTTTATTCAGGTCAAAAAGCATTTTTAACTCCGGGTATTATATGTAGACTGAGATGTTCTGCTGGTCTGAGTTGACCCTTTTATTCAAGGTCATTTTCTAGTTACATCATCAGCTGGTACTTGGTAGTAATCCCTCAACACCAGAGAGGCTCATTCCCGGGAGTCATGCTGGGGGGAATGCAACGCATTTACATGCTGAGTTTGGCGTTGAGACTGGCCACATTTGAGCAACACGGAGGCTCTCAGGAGGTAACTCTTAGGCACCCTGCAGCTCTAGGCCTTGTTCTTATTTCAGGTGCACAGGTTCACAAGCATAGTCATTAGTCAAGGTCTCATTGTTGGATCTTCCTTTTTTGGTCTTTGCCATTGCATTTGGGGGGTTGTTGCTGTTCCTTTAGGGAATGTGATAGAGCTCCCCTGGCTAGGAACTCAGCACTCCCTCAGTTGTTTTTAATTGTAACCACTATGAAAATATCCATTTTTATGTACCCTGGATATATACCCAGAGAACTCCCTGCCAGCCATGTGTCCCCTGTTAATAACACCCCACACCAGTATTCCTCCCCTGCCATTGTTGAACCTCTCTGTGCTCCAAAACTTCTTCAAAAATGAAGCCTAATATATTGCCAGGTTCCATTAATAGTAAAATGGAATATAGTGATGAGTTTAAAGGTTAGATATAGAATACATATTAATTTTTAGAAAAATTAAGGTAAAAATAAATTGGGGTATCAAAAAATTAAAAGATGTAAAAGCTTTGTTTTTAATATTTTGCCTTCCATCACTGCAATAAATGTGCAAATTGGCAAGGTAACTTCTTCCATCTTTTCCTCAGTGTCTATATCCTTTGACCTTTTTTCCCTAATTGTTAAGCTTGTCTTCACAAAAGTTTTAGATCACAGTAATTCATTGAGGTCATTTAGTATTTGTCCTTCAATGCCTGGGTTGCTTTGCTCAAAATAAGGTTCTCAAGATTCAACCATGTTATCCCATGTGTTTTAGTGTATTTGTTCTTAAAGTCGAGTAGTATTCCATTGTATGTATATACCACATTTTATTTATCCATTCATCTGTTGATGGACATTTGGGTGATTCCAACTTTTGGCAATAGTGAATAATGCTGCTATGAACATTGGTGTGCATATATCAGTTTGTGTCCTTGTTTTCCATTCGACTGGGTATATACCCAGCAGTGGAATTGCTGGATCATGTGGCAGATCTATAGCTCGTTTTTGGAGAAACTGCCAAACTGTCCTCCAGAAGGGCTGGATTCTTCTGCATTCCCACCAGCAGTGGATGAGTGTTCCCATTCCTCCACATCCTCTCCAGCATTTGTAGTCTTCTGTTTTTTTCATAGCTGGCAATCTTGTGGGAGTAAGATGGTATCTCATTGTAGTTTTGATTTGCATTTCCCTAATAGCTGGAGATCTGGAGCATTTTTTCGTGTGCTTTTTGGTCATTTGTATTTCTTCCTTGGAGAAGTGTCTGTTTAAATATTTTCCCCATTTTTAAAATGGGTTGTTTGTCTTTTTATTTTTGAGATATAGGAGTTCTTTATATATGCAGGTTATAAGTCTCCTATCAGATATATGGTTATGAAATATTTTCTCCCATTGTGTTGGCTCTCTTTTCACTTTCTTGACAAGCTCCTTTGAGGTACAGAAGGCTTTAATTTTGAGGAAGTCCCTTTTATCTATTTGTTCTTTTGCTGCTTGTGCTTTTGGTGTGAAGTTCATGAAGTGATTTCCTATTACAAGGTCCTGTGGCTGCTTCCCTACACTGCTTTACAAAGTCTTTATGGTCTTGATGCTTATATTTAGGTCTTTGATCCATCTTGAGTTGATTTTTTTATAAGGTGTGAGTTGGTAATCCTCTTAAATTCTTTTACATATGGATATCCAGTTCTCCAGGCACCAATTGTTGAATAGGCCATTCTCTCCCAGTTGAGAGGATTTGGTGGCTTTATCAAATATTATATGACTATATATATGAGGATCTCTATCAGAACTCTTAATTTGGTTCCATTGGTCTTTGTGTCTCTCCTTGCGCCAATACCATGCTGTTTTCACTATTGTAGCTTTGTAGTATGTTTTGAAGTCAGGTACTGTTATTTCTCCTATTTCATTTTTCTTTTTCAATATGTCTTTGGCTATTCAGGGCCTCTTTCCTTTCCAAATAAATTTCATAGTTAGTCTCTCTAGTTCCTTAAAGAATGATGTGTTGATTTTTATTGGGATTGCATTGAATTTGTACATCAGTTTTGTTAAGATAGACATCTAATATTTAGTCTTCCTATCCATGAACAGGGAATATTCTTCCATTTCTTTAGGTCTTCTTTGATTTCCTTGAACAGTGTTGTGTAGTTCTCTGTGTATAAGTCTTTTACCTCTTTAGTTAAATTTATTCCTGGGTATTTAATTTATTTATTTACTATTGTGAATGGTATTTGGTTCTTGATTTCATCAAAAGATTGCTCATTATTGGTGTACAGAAATGCTACTGATTTTTGTACATTTATCTGGTAACCTGTGACTTTACTGAACTTATTTATGAGTTAGAAGCTTTCTTGTAGACTTCTCAGGGTTTTCTATGTATAGGATCATGTCATCTGCAAATAATGAAATTTTGACTTCTTCCTTCCCAATTTGAATGCCTTTTATGTCTGGTTCTTGCCTCAGTGCTCGACCAAGTACTTCTAAGACAATGTTAAATAAGAGAGGTGACAGTGGGCATCCTTGTCTTGTTCCTGATCTTACAGGGAAAGATTTTAGGATGTCACCATTGTAAACAATGTTGGCTGTGGGTTTTTCATATATACTCTTTATCATGTTCAGAAAATTTCCTTGTATTCCAAACATTTGCAGTGTTTTTATCAAGAAGTTTGCTGTATTTTGTCAAATGCTTTTTCTGCATGAGTAGATATAATCATGTGACTTTTTCCTCCAATCTGTTTATATGGTGTAGTACATTGATTGATTTTCTTATGTTGAACCATCCTTGCATAACCAGAATGAATCCCATTGGTCATGGTGTATAATTCATTTAATGTGTTGCTGGATATGGTTAGCAAGTATTCTGTTGAGCATTTTGGTGTCATTAGAGAAATTGGTCTGTAATTTCCCTTTCTTGTGATGCCTTTGTTTGACTTGTTACCAGGGTAATGTTGGCATCATAGAATGAGTTAGGCAATATTTCTTCTCTTTCAATTTTTTGGAAGAGTTTCAGCAAGAGTGGCATTAGTTCTTTCCAGAATGTTTTGTAGAATTCACCAGTGAAGCCGTCTGGCCCAGGGCTCTTCTTAGTTGGGAGGTTTTTAATGACTGATTCTATCTCTTTCTTTGTGATGGTTTGTTGAGATCATCAATTTCTTCTTTCATCAATACAGGCTGCTTATGTGTTTCTAGGAATTTGTCCATTTCCTCTGAATTGTCATTTTTGTTGGAATGTAGTTTTTCAAAGTATCCTCTCATGATCATCTTTGTTTCTGTGGGATCTTATTTTGTGTATTTTCATCTTCTCTCTTTTTTTGTTAGTCTAGCTAAGGTTTTGTCAATTTTATTAATCTTCTCAAAGAACCAGCTCTTGGTTTTGTTTATCTTTTCAAGTGCTTCCTTATTTTCTATTTCGTTTAGTTCTGCTCTTATCTTTGTTCTTTCTTTCTTTCTTCTTACTGTGGGGTTGCTTTTTTATTTCCTTTTTTACTAATTTCTCCAAATGTGCAGTTAGTTCTTCAATTTTTGCTCTTTCTTCTTTTTTGATGTATGAATTTGTTGCTATACATTTCCCTCTCAGTACTGCTTTTGCTGCATCCCATTAGTTTTGGTAGGTTGTGTTATCATTTTCATTAGTTTCAAGGTAGTTATTAATTTCTTTTGAAATTTCCTCCTTCACCAACTGTTTTTCTAAGAGTGTGCTGTTTAATGTCCATATCTTGGTGTGAAATCTGGGTCTGGTCCTCGTAGATTTCCAGCTTCACTCCCCTGTGATCAGAGAAATTATTTTTTATGATTTTGATCTTTCTGAATTCCTTGAGCCTTTCTTTGTGGCCTAGCATATGGTCTATCTTGGACAATAATCCACGTGCACTTGAGAAAAATGTATACCCTGCTGTATTCAGGTGTAATGATCTGTATATGTCTATTAAGTCCTGCTCCTCTAATATGCTGTTCAGAGTTTTTGTTTATTGATTCTCTTTTGGGATGTTCTGTCCAAAGTTGATAGTGGTGTATTAAAGTCCACCAGTATAATTATAGAGGCATCTATTATTTCACTTAGCTTTTCCAATGTTTGCCTCATGTATTTGGAGGCTCCCTTGTTAGGAGCATAAATATATATGATTGTTCATCCTTCTTGAAAGATTATCCCCTTCACTAATATGTAGTGTCCATCTTTGTCTCTCACAATTGTTTTGCATTTAAAGTCTATTTTGTCTGATATTAATATAGCTACTCCTGACTTTTTTTGGTTATTGTTTGCTTGTAAGATTGTTTTCCAGCCATTCACTTTCAACCTCCTTGAATCCCGGGGTCTATCTAAGATGTGTTTCTTGTAGACAGCATATAGATGGGTCATATTTCCTTATCCAATCTTCCAGTCTGAATCTTTTTACAGGTGAATTTAATCCACTGACATTCAGTGTTATTACTTTCAAAGAATTATTTATGTTAGCCATATTTTCTTTGGACTTGTGTTTGTCTAAAATTTTTTTCTTCTCTTTTTGTCTTTTTTGTTGCTTGTACACTCTCCTCCAACTCTGCCTCTCCTGTTTTTTTCTTTGTTCCTGCAGAACTCCCTTTAGTATTTCTTGAAGGGCAGGGTTCTTGTTGGCATACTCTTTTAATTTCGGTTTATCTGTGAATATTTTGAACTCTCCATCATTTTTGAATGCTAGTTTAGCTGGGTAGAGTATTCTTGGTTGGAAATTTTTTTGTTTTATTATCTTGACTATATCATACCACTGCCTTCTTACCTCCATGGTTTCAGATGAGAAATCAGCACTTAATCTTATGGAGCCTCCCTTGTATGTGATGGTTTTCTTTTCTCTTGCTGCTTTTAGAATTTTCTCTGTCTTGAGCATTGGATAATTTGACAAGTATATGTCTTGGGGTGGGTCTGCTGGGATTTATGGTGTTTGGGGTGCATTGTACCTCCTGGACGTGTACATCCATCTCCCTCAGTAGATTTGGGAAGTTTTCAGTCATTATTTCCTCCAACACCCCTTCTGTCCTCTTTCCCTTCTCTTCTCCTTCTGGGATGTCTATAATACGTATGTTTGTGCATTTTGCATTGTCATTCAGGTCCCTAATTCCCAGCTGCGGTTTTTTCTACCTTTTTATTGATCAGTTCTACTCTCTGATTTCAGATGTACTGTCTTCCACATCACTAATTCTGTCCTCTGCCTCTTCTAATCTGGTGCTCTTTGCTGAGAGGCTAGTTTTGATTTCTTGAACTGTGGTGTTCATCACCATCATATCTGTTATCTTTTTGTGTGACTGCTATTTCTTCTGTATTCTCTCCAAGTGTTTTCTTCATATTGTTAATCTCTTCCTTTACTTCATTAAGTTGGTCTCTAATATATATGTTTTGAGAGCTCCTCTTCCTGGTTTTTAGTTTGTTCATTGGATTCAGCCACGTTTTCCTGATTATTGGTTTGGTTTGTAGTTTTTTGTTGCTGCCTGGTCATCATTTTATCTTGACAGGTTTAATCAGTTCCTTAGCTTCTTTGTCTAGTCTTGGGGATTAATTAGTTGTTGTTCATGTGTAAGTGTCTTCTCTTCATCACTTTGTTCTTCTTACTCTATTTTCTTGTTGCTGGCTATGTTCACTTTGAAGGAAAATTTAGGGCCAGGGAAAGCAAAATGAGTAAGAAAAGAAAATGTATAAAGTAGTGTTGGTAATAAATGTTAACAGAGAAACAATGTGAGATCTAGGAGAATGGATATTAGACTCATGTAAGTTGTGTAGAGTCATAGCAGTAAGTAGAGTACCTATAATGAGACAGTCAACTGAATATGGGGAGGAATATAGTATGAATTAAAAGGCCAGTATTTTCATGAGAGAGGGAAAGAGAAAAGAAAGACAATAATATCAAGAGTGGATAAAAGAAAACAGAACAAAGATATGAGAAATTAAAAAATCAGACAATTTGGGGGCCAAAGAAAGGGAGGTGGAATGCAAGAGAAACAGTAGATGATGGAGGATAGAAAGATGTAGAGGAAAGGGAGAGTGTAGGTGGCCAAAATTAATACACACAGAAAAGAGGAAATGGAGGATGAGGAAACACAGCAAATGTGAAGTGCTCCCTGCAGCACCTATTAAATAAAGAAAATAAAATAAAAAAGAAGAAAAAGAGAGAAAAAAAGAGAAAAAAGGGGGGAACATAAAAGGGGACAAAACAAGCAAGATAAACAGAAAAAAAACTAAATAAATGAAAAAGAACCTTGTGGGATAAAATAGGAGATAAGACCAGGAGACAATGCAACAGTAGCAACCATGATAAAAAAAAAAAAAGAATCAAAGTTTCAAGCTAGGAATCCTCTTTGCAGTTAAATAAAATGCTTAGGGATCTTACATTCCCTCTTTCTCCCATCCTCACTTCTGTCTCTCCCAGGTCAGCTGGAAAGCTGCCTGAGAGGTCCGGTAGGAGATTTAAGTGGGTTCTTGTTGAACCAACTCAACACAGAAGACAGTGACTCTTTATTTCCAGCATGAGAGCACTTACACCTCACCAGCAACCCCAAATATGGGATAGCATGTCCTACAGTCTCTTCCCCTTAGGTGTGCTAGGGGAGGTCTAATTGATTTTCTGATCCACCTCCTCCCAGACCAAGTTTCCTATCCTAGGACATTTAGGTAAATTGGGCTTTCTCAGCAGATTCACCTCTGCTTTCTTCCCAGACTCTCCCCAAGTCAGCTGGTACACTCCTCAAAGCTCAAAGAAAAAAAAAAAAAACGTGGAGTGCTAGGGTAATCAAGGACCTCAGACGGGCCTCAGGGTGCTGGATTTGGGGATGGGAAATCCAGGATATTGCAGACTCAAGGTATGTGAGTCTGTGGAGTGTGGGCTACCAGGTTTTAGGGTATACAGACCTGGGAACCATGCATCCAGTAAACATGGGGTTTGGGAATGCTGTAGCACAACAAAGATTTCAGGGATCCCTGTGGCTGGGCTGCCAGCCTTAGGGGGAGGGGTCGCACCCACAACTTCTGAGCTTTGTGTCAGAAACCCAAAATTCCACCTCTCACAAGAATCTGTCACTGTCTCACCAAATTGACATCCAGTCACCTCCTGCCCTGCAAGCCCCTGAAACAGCCTGCTCAGGGTCTGGGAACACCTCAGCACAACAAAGTTTTCAGGGATTACCACATCTGGGCTGCCAGCCCTAGGGGGAAGAGTCCCACCCACAACTTCTGACCTCTATGTCAGAGACCCAAAATTCTACCTCTTGCAAGAATCTCTTCTGTCACTGTCTCACCAAATCAATGTCCAGACACATCCTGCCCTGCAAGCCCCCAAAACAGCCTGGTCCAGCAGAACTCTGATCGTACTCACCTGCTTCTTTGCAGGAGAGATTAAGAGATGCACTCACTCAGACACCATCTTGCCCCTAGCACTAAATCTTTATTGTCATTGATTTGTCATAAAATCCCTGAGGTTAATACATAATATGACTTCATCTTTCAGAAGTGAAAGGTCAAAGTAAGAGTAATTCAGGGGACCAATGAGAGTGCCTCCTCTGGATTTATTCTGATAGGTTTTTCAGACAAGTCTCAGTTAGAGCTGGTTCTCTTTGGAATAATCTTGTTCCTTTACCTCATGACCTTTCTAGGCAACACTGCCTATCATCTTGGTGTCCATCTTGGACTCTAAACTCCACACTCCTATGTATTTTTTTCCTCTCCCATTTCTCCTTCCTGGACCTCTGCTTCCTCAGCAGTATCATTCCCCAGCTTCTAGTCAACCTCAAGTGTTCAGATAAGTCCATCACATATGTAGACTGCATGATTCAACTCTATGTCTCCCTTGTAATGGGCTACACTGAGTGTATCCACTTGGTTGTGATGACCTATGATCACTATGTTGCTGTTTGCCATCCTTTACATTATATTTTTTCATGCATCTTTGGCTCCGCCATGTCTTGGCCTCTATGGAATGGCTCAGTGGGGTGGCCACTACATTGATTCAGTCCACACTCTCCCTTCAGCTGCCCTTCTGTGGTCACTGCCAGGTGGATCATTTCTTCTGTGAGGTCCCTGTACTCATCAGGTTGGCATGTGTGGACACCACCTTCAACCAGGCTGAGCTCTTTGTGGCTAGTGTATTATTCCTGGTGGTGCCTTTGTCACTCATCCTAATCTCCTATGGGTACATTGCTCAAGCAATTTTGAAGATCAAGTCAGCCATTGGAAGACATAAAGCATTTGGGACCTGCTCTTCCCACCTGATGGTAGTCATCTTCTATGGAACCATCATTTTTATGTATTTGCAGTCAGCCAAAAGTAGATCCAAGGACCAAGGAAAGTTTGCTTCCCTCTTCTACATCGTGGTGATCCCCATGCTTAACTCACTCATCTATACCCTGAGGAACAAGAAGTAAAGGCAGCACTGAAAAAAAAATTTTGGAAACTCTATGACTGAGTGGGACATGATTATCAAGAAACACTTAGGAGAGACTTACTAAGGGTGAATCACTTAATGAAGGGTGACTAAATAACTAATTTTGTTATGTTCATGACCCTGTCAATGGGATTCAGTAGAAGAGAATAAATTAGAGCTTGAATTTCAGAATCTGAACAATCTGAGTTTGAGTGCCCATTTCACCACAGAAGAGCTGTGGGACTTGGCCAATTTGCACAACTACCATTACATTATTTCTAAACTGGGCTGTATACTAGGACCTGAAATGCAATAGACCCAATTAAAACAGATCACTGTTCTAAGGATTTTATTGTTTTTAAAGTTAGTTTTTATAATATTTATTCTCTTTAATAGCCACAGTCATATTTTTAGATGGCTATAAACTACTGAATTATTATAAAGTTTTTACAATTTTTCTTTTACAAAAATTAAAATACTTTGACCAGTTGCTCAGAACAGAAAGAGAAAACACTAAACTTCAGTGATATTCTTTTATCAACTCTAAGTATGGGTTCCTAAGCCCCTTAAGTCCCATTTGTAGGCTCTCTGAATTCACCTCTAGTGCTGCACCCCACACCCAGTCCTGTATTATAAGTTTCTGATTTTTTGTATTTCTTCCCTTACTAGTTTTTTTAAAAATCCCCCCTTGTGGCTTTTTGCTTGCCATCTGCTCTCTGTGTCTATTCTCTGTGCATTCTTTTGTGTCTGTATTTTTTTACTTTTTATTTATCTCCCCGCCCTTGTGGCTTGCTTGCTGTCTGCTCGCTGTGTCCATTTGCTGCATGCTCTTCTGCCTTTTTTTTTTTTTTGCTTGTCTCCCTTTTTTGTTGTTGTTGCATCACCTTGCTGAGGTGATTGTCCATGGTGCTTGTGGGCTCTCCACAGCATGTGGGTGAGCCTGTCTTCACAATGAGGCTCTGGGATGTGAACCCAGGGCCTCCCATATTGTAGATGGGAGTCCAACTGATTAAGTCTTTTTTTTTTTTTTGATTAAGTCTTAACCACTTCCCCCCTCACTAGGTTTTTGAGAACAGCAAGTACATTATGATATAATCACAATTTAAAATAAAACCTTTGCATATGACTTTACAATGCCTCCCAGCTTTCTCTTTAAGCTCAAATGTCTAATCTTCAAAACCTCATATTAAATTATGTATTTCTCTCTAACAGCCTGTTTTATTCCATTAAAAATTTATTGAAGAATGTTATACTTACACGAACAATCAGAAACAGTAAGTATATAGTAAAAGTTGTGAACTTAGAAAACAAACATGCATAACATCATACAGTTCCCATACATCACCCACAACCAATACCTTGCATTTTTGTGAAACACTTGTAACAAATTATGAAAGAGCATCATAGTATATTACTATTAATATATTACTACTAATTATAGCATATATCTTACATTTGGTGTATTTTTCCCCAAACTCACCATATTATTATATTAAAGTTTACAATCAATGACATTTGATATAATCACAGAGTTGTGCATTTATCATTTTAATCAATATTAGAGCATTTTCCTTTTCAAGACTTGAAAAAAGAAAAAAATTAACAAAAAACAAACCACTATAATGCTCATATGTTAGTGCTATAAATTATAAATCCTAAAATGTTCTTTGACATTTTTCATTCATTTCTAAACATTTAAAAACACATTTTTACCAATTCTGCAAAGATTAAATTTCAGCTTTTCATTCTGTAACTAGGTTCTATTTTCTGGTGACATATTCTTGCTATTATTAACTCCATGATTTTTCTCATTTTATTTATTAATAGTTCATAATAGTGAAATCATGCAATATTTGTCCTTTTGTGCCTGGCTTGCTTCATTCAACATAAAGTTCTATAGGCTCATCCATGTTGTCATATGCTCCACGACTTCATTATTTCTTACTGCTGAATAAAATTCCATGTGATGGAATCCTGGGTTGATTCCATCTTTTGGCAATTGTGAATAATGTCACTATGAACATAGGTGTGTGGATGTCTGTCCATATCACTGCTCTAAGTTCTTCTGGGTTATATACCTAGTAGTGGTCTTGCAGATTCACATGGTAGATCTATATCTAACTTTCTTACGAACCACTAAACAGACTCACAGTGGGGATTCTACATTCCCACCAACAGTGAATAAGCATTCCTGCCCCTCCACATCCTCTCCAACACCTTCAGTTTTCTGTTTTGTTAATAATGGCCATTCTAGTAGGTGTGAAATTAAATCTCACTGTAGATTTGATTTGCATTTCCCTAATAGCCAGTGATGTTGAACATTTTTTTTCATGTGTTTCTTCACCACTTGTAATTCTTTTTTAAGAAAAATACCTATTCAAGTTTTTTGGCCAATTTTTAATCAGGTCATTTGAATTTTTATTGTTGAGTTGCAGGATCTCTTTATATATAATGAATATTAGACCCTTGTCAGATGTATGATTACCAAATATTTTCTTCCATTGTGTAGGCTGCCTTTTTACCATCTTCACACAGTCCTTTTTGCTGGAGAAGTGTTTAATTTTTAGGAGGTTCTATTTATCTATGTTCTCCTTAGTTGCTTAAGCTTTGGGTATAAGGTTTTGGAGACTGCCACCTACTGCAAGGGCTTGTACATATTTCTCTACATTATCTTCTAGGAGTTTTATAGTCTTGGCTTTTATATTTAGGTCTTTGATCAATTTCGAGTTGATTCTTGTATAGGGGGTGATATAGGGCTCATGTTTCATTCTTTTTGTATGGATATCGAGTTGTCCCAGCACCATTTGTTGAAGAGACTGTTCTGGCCCAGAAAAGTGGATTTGGTAGGCTTATCAAAAACCATTTGACCTTAAAGGTGAGGGTCTATTTCTGAACTCTCATTTTCATTCTATTGATCAATGTATCTATCTTTATGCCAATACTCTGCTGTTTTTTTTTAAGATTTATTTTATTTATTTCTCTCCCCTTCCTCCCCCCCCCCCGTTGTCTGTTCTCTGTGTCCATTTGCTGCATGTTCTTATTTGTCTGCTTCTGTTGTTGTCAGCAGCACAGGAATCTGTGTTTCTTTTTGTTGTGTCATCTTGCTGTGTCAGCCCTCTGTGTGTGTGGTGCCATTCCTGGGCAGGCTGAACTTTCTTTTGCACTGGGTGGCTCTCCTTACAGGGTGCACTCCTTGCACGTGGGGCTCCCCTACACAGGGGCCACCCCTGTGTGGCAGGGCACTCTTTGCGTGCATCAGCACTGCACATGGGCCAGCTCCACACCAGTCAAGGAGGCCCGGGATTTGAACCTCAGACCTCCCATGTGGTAGATGGATGTCGTAACCACTGGGCCAAGTCAGCTTCCTTTACCCTGCTGTTTTGACCACTGTAGCTATATACTACTCTTCAGTATTGGGAGGCATGCATCTTATTTTGTTTTTCTTTTTTAGGATGTTTTTTATTATTAAGGAACACTTTCCCTTACAAATAAACTTGGTAATTGACTTTTTTTATATCTGTTAATTAGGCTGTTAGAATTTTGATTGGTATAGTGTTGAATATATAAATGGGTTTGAGTAAAATTGACATCTTCATGATGTTTGGTCTTCCAATGCATGAACACAAAATGTCCTTCCATTTGTTTAGGTCTTCTTTGATTATTTTTAGCAGTGTTTTGTAGTTTTTGGAATAAAGGTCCTTTACATTCTTGATTAAATTAATTTCTACATATTTGAATTTTTTGTTGCTATTATAAATAGAATTTTTTCTTTATTTCCTCCTCGATTTGCTCATTACTAGTACTTAGAAACACCACCTTTTTTTGGCATAGTGATTTAGTTTCCTGCCACTTTGCTGAACTCATTTATTAGCTTAAAAGCTTTGTTGTAGATATGTCAGAATTTTCTAAATATAAGATCATGTCATCTGTAATAGAGTTTTATAAGTATTTTTTTATTTTTTAAAAGATACTTAGATTACACAAAATGTTACACACAAAAATATAAGGGACTCCCAAAATTTCCCCATCCCCACAGTATCCACTCTTCTCCACATTAACAAATTCTTTCTTTGGAGTGGAACATTCATTGCAATTGATGAGCACATCTGAAGAACTGACAAAACATGGATTATAGTTAACACTGTACTTTACACTCTTTCCCACTCAACTCTGTAGGTTATGACAGGATATATAATGGCCTGTATCTTTCATAGCAATGTTACTCAGGACAATTCTAAGTCCTGAAAATGCACCTCTTTTTCCCTCTCCCAACCTTCAGCACCTCCAGTGTCTCCACGTCAATGAAATAATTTCTTCCATTACTAGAATCACAATAAGCCTATAGTAGAATACCAGCAAGTCCACTCTAGTCCTTTCTTTATTCACCAATCCCGAGGATTCTGGAATGGTGATACAACTCCACATCTAATTGAGAAGGGACCTTGATCCCATATGGCTGATGGATGGGACTCTTGCTTGCAGTTGAAGACACTCTCAGTTACTTGCTATGGTGGCTGTCCATGCTCACCTCTTTGTCAGTTGTCCAGGGTGAGTCCAATGAACTAGAAAGTAGGTATTGCATCTCCACTGAGGCTCAGGGCCCAGCCGGCACATGGAAAGCCCAGAGATTCAAATCTCTTGGATGTACGCCTACCAATGTCAGCACCAACTATAGGTACAAATAGAAGGGACAGAGGAGGCATGTGTAGAGAAGTCACATCTAAGTCCAACTCTGTCACACTAGGTTGCACAAACTCCAAAGTAGGGCCCATTGGAGAGACACCAAACTCTGAAATCTACCTGCCATGACTCTAGGACCTGGGTGTCTCCAGAGCCCTCAGGAGCCCCACTATTTGGGGTAGAATATACTTTGGTAGTCTATGAGATTCGGCTGAGGCATACATGAGCATTACCTCTGGGATGACCTCCCAACTAATTTTGAAGACTCTTAGCCATATAAACTCATTTGTCTTTTCATTTCCCCCCTTTTATTCAAGGTCTTTTTCAAGTTGCATCACCAGCCAGTGCTTGGTAATAAACTCTCAGTGGCAGAGAAGCTTATGCCTGGGAGTCACATATGGTAATATATTTATGTGCTGAGTTTGGCTTACAGAGAGGCCACATCTGAGTGACATGGAGGATCTCAGGGGGTAACTCTTAGGCACCCTACAACACTAGGCTAAGTTTCAATTTCAAGAGCAAAGGCTTATAAGCATAGTCATCAATATCAGGGGTCCATCAATGGACTATCCTTCTCTAGTCATTGCCTCCATACTTGGGGAATGTTGATATTCCATTAGAGAATGTGGCAGAGCTTCCCAGGATGGGAATTCAATATTCTTTCAGTTATTGCATGAATCTCCACTCACTGTGACAATGCCCCATGAACATTCCAGCACATGTATATACCTCACATGTATGTCCAGGTGAACTTCCTTCCATGTATCCCACATCATTGACACCCCACACCAATGATGCACCTCCACCACAGTTGTAACCCTTCTGTGATACAAAACTTCTTCAAAATGAAGCCAATAATATCACCAAATGTAATTAATAGGAAAATGAAATAATAATAATGGGTTTAAACACAAGAAATAAAATATATAAACAGAAAAACAAAAACTAAAATAAAGTTTAAAAATTGGGGTATTCAAATAAAAAATATTTTTTAAAAATGAATACTTTTTTTGACATTTTGCCTTTCATCACTGTAATATCTGTTGTCCTGTATGTACAGTGGAATTTTCTTTCATTTCTTCCTCAATGTCTTACTTTTTTCATTTTCTCTTCAAATAACTTTTAGGTCACAGTAAAGTCACAAACAGAATATAGAGGATTCCCATATACCCCAAATCCTCCCCCTTTCCCCCCTTCCCTATTAATAGCCTTTTTACATATGGATGGTACATTTGTTACAACTGATGTAGAAATATTGAAACATAGCTACTAACCATGGTCAATGGTTTACATTATGGTTTACACTTTAGACCACACATTTTTATAATTTTTTTATGAAATTTAACATGGCCTATATCCATCATTGCAAGATAATGCAGAACACTTCCATTGTCCCCTAAATATCCCCCTTCCATATATTCTATTCTTCCCTCCCTCTCCCCATGGGGTCCACTGCAACCACCAGACTTCACTCCTTGAAGGACAAGATTCATAGATACTTGCAACAATGCCGAGGGCTTGACACACTAGTCTGTCTTTCCCTATAAGAAACTGTGTGTGCTCTCAAGAGGCACCCTCCCCTTATTTTGAGAACTTATTGGGCCTCCCCAGGATGGGAGTCTATTTCCCACTCATTATGTGGTTCTTTCCCCAATGATACAACACACTAGGATGAAATGATCATTTGCCCTTTCTCTAGAAGACTGTCCCAGGTGCACCCTGTCCCAAATGACCCCCATTCAACACCCTAAACTAGTAACCCTTTTCATATTGCCAAAAGAGCTTTCTCAACATTGTAATTTCAGCCACATACCTACCAATCCCCAGTGTTTACCTCCTCCCTCCCTCAACAATCCCTTCAGTTCAATGGAGCATCCAACAATCCTCCCCACCCTGTCAAGCTTGCACTGCCCAACCCAATAGTAGTAACCCTGTACCCCTGCCATATTCCTTCACTGCACAACTACTCATTTCCACCTTTTCATAGATTTCACATATATGGGCATTAGCTAACAAACTTCTCCCTATTTCATGTAACCTTATTTTTCAGACCCTTGCTCTCTGTCATCTTGATTTGCTAAATTCATATCAGAGAGGTCATGTAATATTTGTCCTTCAAGACTTGACTTGCTTCATGCAATGTAATGTCCTCAAGATTCATCAGTTTTCCCATGCGTTAGTACTGTATTCTTTCTTATGGCTGAGTAATATCCCATTGTATGTATATACCACATTTTATTTATCCATTCATCTCTTGATGGGCATTTGAGCTGATTCCAACTTTTGGTAACAGTGAATAATGCTGCTGTGAACATTGGTGTGCATATAACTGTTTCTGTCCTTACCACCAATTCTTTTGGTTATATATCCAGAAGTGGAGTTGCTAGGTCATATAGAAGATCTATAGTTTCTTTGAGGAATTGCCAAAGTATCTTTCACAATGGCTGGGCCATTCTACATTCCCACCAGCAATTGATGAAGTTTCCCATTCCTCCACATTCTCTATATCATTTGTAGTCCTCTGTTTTTTAATGGCCACCAGTTCAAATTATGTAAGATGGTATCTCATTGTAGTTTTGATTTGCATTCCCTAATAGCTAGTGATGTTGAGTATCTTTTCATGTGCTTTTTAGCCATTTGTATTTCTTCTTTTGAGAAGGGTCTGTTCAAATCACTTGCCCATTTTTAAAATGAGTTATATCTTTATTTTTGAGATACAGGATTTCTTTATATGTGCTCCATATTTGGCCCCTATATGGTTACCAAATACTTTTTCCCTTCGTGTGGGCTGTCTTTTCACTTTCTTGGCATACCCCTTTGTGATGCAAAAGGTTTTAATTTTGAGGAGATCCCATTTATCTATTTTTTCTTTTACTGCTCATGCTTTGGGTGTAAAGTTTATGAAGCCATTTCCTATTACAAAATCCTGTAGATGCTTCCTAATATTATCTTCCAAGGTCTTTATGGTCTTGGCTCTTGTATTTAGATCTTTATTCCATCTTGCATTGATTTTGTATAAGGTGTGGCATGGTGGTCCTCTGTCATTCTTTGGTTATGGATATTGAGTTCCCTGCCTTCAGTTTTATTGAGTATATACCAAGAAGTGGGATTGCTGGTTTTATGGTAATTCTATTTTTAACTTTCTGTGGCATTTCCAAGCTGGTTTCCAAAGAGTCTGTGCCATTTTACAATGCTGCTAGCAATATATTAGGATTTGTATTTCTTTGTATCTTCACCAACATTTACTATTTTTTGTTTTGTTAGTGATAGCCATCTAGTGGATGTTAATTGGGATCTCACTGTGGTTCGGATCTGCATTTCTCTGATAACCAATGATTTTGAGTATCTTTTCAGGCTTTTTCTCCTTTGGAGAAAAAGGTATATCTCCTTTGGAGAAATTCTACTTAAATCACTAGTGAAGACTTATTGTCCTTGACTTCACTGCATTGGGAGTTTTTTTTTTCCTTAAGCAATTTTATTAAGATATATTCACATATCATATAATCCAACTAAAGTATTCATTAAATGTCTTTTCTAAAAATGAATGCATTGTGCATTCATCTCTGCACTCAATTTTAGGGCATTTTCATTACTCCAAAAAGAAAAGTCTCTTACCCATTAGCAGTCAGCAATCCCTCTGTCCTTCCCCTGCCATTCATAACCACTAATCTAATTCCATCTCTATAAATTTATTTTTATTTACATTTCATATAAATGAAGCCTAACAATATGTAGTACTTTGTGTTTGGTTATTTCAGTCAATTTTTTTTCCATTGATAGAAAAATATTAATATTTTACTATTCTCTACAGTCCATTGATTGCTTTAGGTGTATTTTCACCCAAATACCACCCTATTTTTTAATATCATGTGATATTAACATACATTTGTTCTGATTCAGGGAAGAATATGCTTAAATTTGTACTGTTTTTTTAATATACTTTAAAAAATTTTTTAAAGAAACGTAGATTACATAAATATTACATAAAAAATTTAGGGGACTCCCATATGTCCCAATCCCTAGCCCTCATTTCCCACATCAATAATATCCTTAATTAATGTGGTACAATTGCCACAATTGATGAACACATCTTGGAACATGCCACTAAGTGTTGATTATAATTTACATTATACTTTACACTCCCACATTTTTGTAAGTTATTACAAGATATATGATGGCCTATACCTGTCACTGCAATGTCATTCATGACAATTCCCACGTCCCAAAAATATCCCTAAATTATACCTATTTTTCCTTCTCCCTCCCCTCAGAACCTCCAGTGGCCACTGCCTCCACGTCAATGATAAGAGTTCTTCCATTGCTAGGATCACAATAAGTCTATAATAGAATAACAGTAAGCCTCCTCTTGTCCATTGTTCATTCCCCAATTCTGAGGATTCTGGGATGGTGAGGACCACTCTGTCTCTAGTTGAAAAGAGGCTTAGATCCCATGGGGTCAATGGATGGGACTATCTTGGGTGCAGTTGCAGACTCTCTGTTCCTTGAGATGGCTGTTGTCAATTATCATCTGGTTAGTTATCCTGGGTGAGCCAATGAACTGGAGAGTAGCTTTTGCAAATCTGTTGAGATTCAGGGCCCACCTGGTACATGGACAACCCAGAGATTTGAGTCTTTAGCACTAACTACAGGTTCAAATGGAAGAGGCAAAACAGCCATGTTAGGAAAACCACCACTGAGCCCAACTCTGTCATATAGAGCATAAATTTGAAGTAGGGCCTGCTGGTAGGGTGCCAAAATCCTGAGCTGTCTGCCCTGCCTATAGTGTCCATTTGTCAAGGAAGAGAAAAGGCAACCTACTCAATGAGAAAATATTTGATAACCATATATCTGATAGGGGCCTAATATCTAGAATTTTAAAAGAAACCCTACATCTCAAAAATAAAAGAAACATACAACCCATTTTTTAAATATGGGCAAGAGATTTGAATAGACACTTCTCTAAAGAAGAAATACAAATGTCTGAAAAGTGCATGAAAACATACTGAATATCACTAGCTATTAGAGAAATACAAATCAAAACTACAAGAGATATCATCTTACACACATTAGACTGGCAACTATTTAAAAAACAGGACTACAAGATTTGGAGAGGATGTGGAGGAATAGAAACCTTTATCCATTGCTGGTGGAAATATAGAATTGTGCAGCCATTGTGCACAGTTTGATGGTTCATGTGCTATAGAAGCTAACTATAGAGGTGCCATATGATCCAGTAATCCTTCTGCTGGGAATATACATAGAAGAATTGGAAGCAGGTCCGCAAGCAGATATATGCACACCAATTTTCATATCGGCATTATTCGCTATTGCCAAAAGTTGGAAACAATCCAAATGTCCATCAAGAGATGAATGGGGGGGGGCAAGATTGCATCTGAGTGATAATCTCTCCTGCAAAGAAGAGGCTGAGTAGAGTTGGAGTCCTGCTGGACTAGGCTATCTCAGGTGCTTGCAGGGCAGGAGGTGTCTGGACATCAACTTAGTGGGATGGTGACAGAGGAGATTCTTGCAAGAGGTAGAATTTTGGGTCTCTTTCATGGAGGTTGGGGTTGTGGGTGGGACCCTTCCCCCTGGGTCTGGTGGCCCGGCACTGGGGATTCCTGAAGGCTTTGCTATGCTGGGGAGTTTCCAAGCCCTGAGTGGGCTGTTTCAGGGGCTTGCTGTGTGAGAGGGGTCTGGAAGTTGATTTGGTGAGACAGTGATGGAGGAGATTCTTGTGAGAGGTGGAATTTTGCGTTTCTGACATGGAGGTCAGAGGTTCTGGGTGGAGCCCCTCCCCCTAGGGCTGGTGGCCAGGCCTTGGTGATCCCTGGAATCTTTGTCATGTGGGGTGTTCCCAAACCCTGAGTGGGCAGTTTCAGGGGCTTGCAGGGCAGGAAGTGTCAGGATGTCGATCTGGTGAGACAGTGACAGAGGAGATTCTTGTGAGAGGTGGAATTTTGAGTTTCTGACATGAAGGTCAGAGGTTGTGGGTAGGACCCCTCCCCCTAGGGCTGGCACCCAGCTGTGGGGATCCCTGAAGGCTGTGTTATGCTGTGGTGCTCCTAGGCATGCTGTTAACTGGATACAGGGCTCCCAGGTCTGTGTCCCCTAAACCCTGGTGGACCACACTTCAGAGACTCACACACCTTGGGTCTGCAATATCACAGACTTCCCATTCCTGAATATACCAAACCCTGAGGTCTATCTGAGGTCCTTGATTAACCTAGCCCTTGGAGTTTGTTTTTTTTTTCTCTCTCTCTCCCTGAACTTGGAGGAGTATACCAGCTGTCTTGGGGAGAGTCTAGGAAGAAAGGACAGGTGAATCTGCTGAGAAAGCCCAATTTACCTAAACATCCAGGGATAGGAAACTTGGTCTGGGAGAAGGTGGAGGCAGAAAATCAATTAGACCTCTCCTAGCACATCTAATGATGAGGAACTGTAGGAGATGCTATCCAAGCTTCCAGTAGCGTATTTGGGGTTGCTGGTAAGGTGTAGGTGATCTCACATTGGAAATAAAGAGCTATAGTCTTCTGTGTTGAGTTGGTTCAAAAAGAACCTACTTGAATCTCCTACTAGACCTCTCAGGCAGCTTTCCTGCTGCCCTGGAAGAGAGAAGTGAGGAAAGGAGAAAGGGGGAAGGTCAGATCCCTAAGGGTATTATTTAACTGCAAAGAGATTCCTAGCTTAAAACGTTGCTTCTTTTTTTTTTTTTTGTCTTGGTTGCTAATATTGCATTGTCTCCTGGTCTTTTCTCCCATTTTATCCCCCAAGGTCCTTTTTCATTTATTTAGTTTTTTTTCTTTTTCTTTTTCTTGCTTGTTTCCCTCCCTTTTCTTTGCCCATCCCCTTTCTCTCTTCTCTTTTCCTTCTTATTTTATTTTATTTAGATAATAGGTGCTGCAGGGAGCACTTAACATTTGGCTGTGTTTCCTCATCCTCCATTTTCACTTTTCTGTATGTATTGATTTTGGCCACCTACACTATCCCCTTTCCCCCACATCTTTCTATCCTCCATCATCTACTGTTTCTCTTACATTCCACCTTCCTTTCTTTGGCCCGTTAATTGTCTGACATTTAATGTCTAATACCTTTGTTCTGTTTTCTGTCTTTTATCCACTATTAATATTATTGTCTTTCTTTTCTCTTTCCCTCTCTCATTAAAACACTGGCTTTTTATTTCATACTATATTCCTCCCCATATTCAGTTGACTGTCTCATTATAGGTACTTTACTTACAGCTATAACTCTACACAACTTACATGGGTCTAATATCCATTCTCCCAGATCTCACATTGTTGCTCTGATAACATTTATTACCTATACTACTTTATACATTTTCTTTTCTTACTCATTTTTGTTCCCTGGCCCTAATATTTTCGTTCAAAGTGAACTTAGCAAGCAACAAAAAAACAGAGTAAGAAGAACAAAGTGACAAAGAGAATACATAACACTTATATATGAACAACAACTAATTGATCCGGAAGACTAGACAAAGAAGCTAAGGAACTGATTAATCCCGTCAAGATAACATAATGACCAGACAGTAACAAAAAACTACAAACCAAACCAATAATCAGGAAAACATGGCTGAATCCAATGAACAAACTAAAAACCAGGAAGGGGAGCAGAACATTGGACAAGTAATTAAAGATCTCAAAACATATATTAGAGACCAACTCAATGAAGCAAAGGAAGAGATTAACAAGATGAAGAAAACACTGGGAGAGGAAATTGCAGACATATGCAAAAAGATAACATATGATGGTGATGAACACCACAGTTCAAGAAATCAAAAATACACTCTCAGCAAATAGCAGCAGATTAGAAGAGGCAGAGCAGAGAATTAGTGACATGGAAGACAGTACATCTGAAATCAAACAGAGAGTAAAACTGATCGATAAAAAGATAGAATAAATCCAGTTAGGACTTAGGGATGTGAATGACAATGCAAAATGCACAAACATATATATTATATGCATCCCAGAAGGAGAAGAGAAGGAAAAGGGGAAAGAAAGGGTGTTGGAGGAAATAATGGCTGAAAACTTCCCAAATCTACTGAGAGAGAGGGATGTACACGTCCAGGAAGCACAATGCACCCCAAACATCATAAATCCCAACAGGCCCACCCCAAGACATATACTTGTCAAATTATCCAATGCTCAAGACAAAGAGAAAATTCTAAAAGCAGCAAGAGAAAAGAGAACCATCACATACAAGGGAGGCTCCATAAGATTAAGTGCTGCTTTCTCATCTGAAACCATGGAGGCAAGAAGGCAGTGGTATGATATAGTCAAGATAATAAAACAAAAACTAATTTCCAAACAAGAATACTCCACCCAGCTAAGCTAGCATTCAAAAATGATGGAGAGTTAAAAATATTCACAGATAAACCAAAATTAAAAGAGTATGCCAATGAGAACCCTGCCCTTCAAGAAATACTAAAGGGAGTTCTGCAGGAACAAAGAAAAAAACAGGAGAGGCAGAGTTGGAGGAGAGTGTACAAGCAACAAAAAAGACAAAAAGAGAAGAAAAAAACAAACAAAACATGACAAACACAAGTCCAAACAAAATATGGCTAACATAAATAATTCCTTGAAGGTAATAACACTGAATGTCACTGGATTAGACTCACCTGTCAAAGGATTCAGACTGGGAGATTGGATAAGGAAATATGACCCATCTATATGCTGTCTACAGGAAACACATCTTCTACCCAGGGATTCATGGAGGTTGAAAGTGAATGGCTGGAAAACAATCTTACAAGCAAACAATAACCAAAAAAGGCAAGTGTAGCTACATTAATATCAGACAAAATAGACTTTGAATGTGAAACAATTGTGAGAGACAAAGAAGGACACTATATATTAGTGAAAGGGATAATCTTTCAAGAAGGAAGAACAATCATAAATATTTATGCTCCTAACAAGGGCACCTCCAAATACATGAGGCAAACACTAGAAAAACTAAGTGAAAGAATAGATGCCTCTACAATTATACTGGGGGACTTTAATACACCACTATCAGCTTTGGACAGAACATCTCAAAAGAGAATCAATAAACAAAACTCTGAACAGCATATTAGAGGAGCTGGACTTAATAGACTTATACAGATCATTATACCCGAATACAGCAGTATATATATTTTTCTCAAGTGCACATGGATCATTCTCCAAGATAGATCACATGTGAGGCCACAAAGAAAGTCTCAATGAATTCAGAAAGAACAAAATCATACAAAACAATATCTGACCAGGAGGGAAGGAGGGCCCAACAGTGGGCTCCTGATACTAGTGGCTATGCTTTTGAGCCTATACACCTGCAATAAGAACGGGGCCTGGAGTAGCACTGTGCCTGGGAGTTTCCTCCTGACAGCCTTCATGTTACTCAAATGTGGCCACTCTCACAGCCAAACTCAGCATGTAGATGCAGTGCATTCCCCCCAGTGAGGGACATGACACCTGGGGATGAGCCTCCCTGGCACTGAGGGATCACTACCACATACCAGCTGAAGATGCAACTAGAAAATGACCTTGAATTAAAGGTTCAATACGGATCAGCAGAATATCCCTGTCTACATATAATAACATGACTTCAAAATGCTGTTTGACCTAGCGTAAGGGGGAAATGGAAAGGAGAAATGAGATTATAAGGCTATGAGTCTCTAAAAAAGAGCCTGGAAGCTGTCAGAAAGAATGCCCTTATGCACAACTGAGCAGAGTCTAAGAGACGGATAAAGTAGATACAACCCCAGGTATTGGTTCTTTTGAGAGATAAAGAGACCCACGGGTTCTATGGTCATGGCGGATGGGGGTCAATGCCATGGCAGATGGCCCTTCTTTGGAGCTGGTGTTTCTGCATGATGGAATTGGACTCAGAGGGGATCTCTTCTCACAAGACTTGCATGCTACTTTGTTGGAATTGTAGTTGGTGCTGGGGTTTAAGATATATTTAGGGGACTTGAATCTCTGGACTGATAATATGACACCCAGGCCCAGAGCCTCAACAGACTTCAGCTCCTATACTTTGATTTATTGGACTTACCCCACTCAGCTAACATCGAGTTGAAGAAGGTCAACCACCACACCATGGAGCCTAGAGTGTCTACAACTGAAAGCAGGAGGAGTGCATCCAGTATCCATGTGGAATCTAAGCCCCCACTTGACATAGATGTGCAATGGACACAACCAATCCAATGTCCACAGAGAAAATGTGGAATGAGTGTGGGAAGGGTAGCCATGGTGGCTGCTGGGTTTGGGGAATGGGAGGAAGAGATGAGATGTGGAGGCGTTTTCGGGACATGGAGTTGTCCTGGGTGGTGCTTCATGGACAATTACGGGACATTGTAGATCCCCCCAGGGCCCACTGGATGGAATGTGGGAGAGTGTGGGCTATGATGTGGACCATTGATTTATGGGGTGCAGTGATGTTCAGAGATGTACTTACCGGGTGCAATGGATGTGTCATGATGATGGGAGAGAGTGTTGCTGTGGGGGGAGTGGGGGGTGGGGGCGGTGGGGTTGATTGGGACCTCATATTTTTTTAATGTAATTTTTAAAAATAAATAAATAATTTTAATAAAAAATAGGATTACAAAAAAAACAAAACAAAACAATATCTGTGACTACAGTGAAGTGAAGCTGGAAATCTGCAAGGGCCAGTGGCCCAGATTTCACACCAAGATATGGAAATTAAACACCACACTCTTTGAAAAACAGTGGGTCAAAGAGGAAATCTCAAAAGAAATTAATAACTACCTTGAAACTAATGAAAATGATAACACAACCTACCAAAAGTAATGGGATGCAGCAAAAGCAGTACTGAGAGGGAAATTTATAGCCATAAATTCATACGTCAAAAAAGAAGAGCAAAAATGGAAGAACTAACTGCACATTTGGAGAAATTAGTAAAAAAAACCAACAAAGTAACCCAACAGGAAGAAGAAAGAAAGGAACAAAGACAAAAGGAGAACTAAATGAAATAGAAAATAAGAAAGCACTTGAAAATATAAACAAAATGAAGAGCTGGTTCTTTGAGAAGATCAATAAAATTGACAAAACCTTAGCTAGACTAACAAAGAAAAAAAGAGAGAAGATGCAAATACACAAAATAAGAAAGGAGAAAGGAGATATCACAACTGACCCCACAGAAATAAAGACTATCATGAGAGGATACTTTGAAAAACTATATTCCAACAAAAATGACAATTCAGAGGAAATGGACAATTCCTAGAAACACATAAGCAGCTTATATTGATGAAAGAAGAAATTGATGATCTCAACAAACCAATCACAAGTAAAGAGATAGAATCAGTCATTAAAAACCTCTCAACTAAGAAGAGCCCTGGGCCAGACAGCATCACTGGTGAATTCTACAAAACATTCCGGAAAGAACTAATACCAATCCTGCTGAAACTCTTCCAAAAAATCAAACCAGAAGGAACATTACCTAACTCCTTCTATGATGCCAACATTACCCTAGTACCAAACTCAAACAAAGACATCACAAGAAAGGAAAATTACAGACCAATTTCTCTAATGAACCTAGAAGCAAAAATCCTCAAGAAAATACATGCCAACTGTATTCAACAACACATTAAATGAATTATACAGCATGACCAAGTGGGATTCATTCCAGGTATGTAAGGATGGTTCAACATAAGAAAATCAATCGATGTAATACACCACATAAACAGATTGAAGGAAAAAAATCACATGATTATATCTATAGATGCAGAAAAAGCATTTGACAAAATACAGCACACTTTCTTGATGAAAACATTGCAAAAGATGGGAATACAAGAAAATTTTCTGAACATGATAAAGAGTATATATGAAAAACCCACAGCCAACATCATTTACAATGGTGAAATCCTAAAATCCTTCCCTCTCAGATGAGGAACAAGACAAGGATGCCCACTATCACCTCTTCTATTTAACATTGTCTAAGAAGTACTTGCTTGAGCACTGAGGCAAGAACCAGATATAAAAGGCATTCAAATTGGAAAGGAAGAAGTGAAAATATAATTATTTGCAGATGACATGATCCTATACATTGAAAACCCTGAGAGGGCTACAACAAAGTTTCTAGAACTCATAAATGAGTTTAGCAAAGTCACAGTTATAAGATCAATGTGCAAAAATCAGTAGCATTTCTGTACACCAATAATGAGCAAGCTCAGGAGGAAATCAAGAAATAAATACCATTTACAATAATAAATTAAAAAATCAAATACCTAGGAATAAATTTAAAGATGTAAAAAACTTATACACAGAGAACTACACAAGACTATACAAGGAAATCAAAGAAGACCTAAATAAATGGAAGAACATTCCCTGTTCATGGATAGGAACACTAAATATTATCAAGATGTCTATCCTACCAAAACTAATCTACACATTCAATGCAATCCCAATAAAAATCAACACAGCATTCTTTAAAGAACTAGAATAACTAGCTATGAAATTTATTTGGAAAGAAAAGAGGCCCCAAATAGCCAAAGACATATTGAAAAAGAAAAACGAAATTGGAGGAATCACACTACCTGACTTCAAAACATACTACAAAGCTACAGTAGTGAAAACAGCATGATATTGGCACAAGGAGAGACACACAGACCAATGGAACCGAATTGAGATTCTGATAGAGATCCTCAAATATATAGTCATATAATATTCGATAAAACCACCAAACCCTCTCAACTGGGACAGAATGGCCTATTCAACAAATGGTGCCTGGAGAACTGGATATCCATATGTAAAGAATGAAAGAGGATTACCATCTCACACCTTATACAAAAATCAACTCAAGATGGATCAAAGACCTAAATATAAGAGCCAAGACCATAAAGACTTTGGAAAGCAGTGTAGGGAAGCATATACAAGACCCTGTAATAGGAAGTGGCTTCATGAACTTTACACCAAAAGCACGAGCAGCAAAAGAACAAATAGATAAATGTGACTTCCTCAATTTAAAGCCTTCTGTACTTCAAATGATTTTGTCAAGAAAGTGAAAAGAGAGCCTACACAATGGGAGAAAATATTTCATAACCATATATCTGATAGGAGACTTATATAACCTGCATATATAAAGAACTCCTATATCTTGAAAAGAAAAAGACAATGAACCCATTTTAAAATTGGGGAAAAGATTTAAACAGATACTTCTCCAAAGAAGAAATACAATGGCTAAAAAGCACATGAAAAAATGCCCCAAATCTCTAGCTATCAGGGAAATGCAAATCAAAACTACAATGAGATACCATCTTACTCCCATAAGATTGCCAGCTGTGAAAAAAACAGAAGACTACAAATGCTGGAGAGGATGTGGAGGAATGGGAACACTCATCCACTGCTGGTGGGATTGTCAAAGAATCCAGCCATTGTGGAGGACATTTTGGCAGTTTCTCTAAAAACTAGCCATAGATTTTCCATATGACCCAGCAAGTCCACTGCTGGGTATATACCCAGTAGAACCGAAAACAAGGAAACAAACTGATATATGCACATCAATGTTCATAGCAGCAGTGTTCACTATTGCCAAAAGTTGGAATCAACCCAAATGCCCATCAACAGATGAATGGATAAATAAAATGTGGTATACACATACAATTGAGTACTACTCAGCTATAAGAATGAGTACACTACAAACACACGTGATAACATGGATGAATCTTGAGAAACTCATGTTGAGTGAAGCAACCCAGGCATTGAAGGGCAAATACTACATGACCTCAATGATATGAAATAAGTAAACCAAGCTGCCTCAGAGAGCTAGAGACTGGACGATAGACTTAAAAGAAATTGGGGTGTAGAGGAAGGATGTAACAAGACACCTACATGGGTGAAATCTATGATAAGCTGGAGGTAAGTATTTGTACAAGGAAGGGATAAAATTGGGGCATAGGTTTACCATTGTGTGGGGCTTTGCAGGCTTGAGGGGGGCTAGCAATGGGAAGATGGGTAATATTACCCAAGAAATTGGGGAGAGGGTAGGGCAACATACAAACATAGGAGATTGCTAGGTATTTGGTTGAGAGTATAATGCTGAGAAAACTTTTTTAAAAATATAATAAGGATCATTACCTATTTAAGATGCTTAAAGGAGATAATCAGATGCAGGACAGGCTCCTAGGGAATATGTGAATGCTCATTTTGCCATAGTGGGTTATATCATTGGATAGAGATCCATATGATGAGAGTGAAAGTATACCCACATACTGGGGAGGACTGATGCCCTTAAATAGAGGGAATTGTATCTCTCAAGAGAAATAGTGGCTCCCAGTGCATTAGGGAAGTTGATCATATCAAGCCCTCAACACTGTTGCAAGTATCTCTGAACATGACCCTTCAAGCAATGAAGATTGACTGTCACTGTGGGCCCTAAGGCGAGGGGGAAAGAGGTATTGAATAGATGGAACCAATGTAACTGTGTGGGCAATAGAAGTGTTCCACAAGAGTACACAAGGATGTATATAAGACATAAAATTAAACCAAAAATATATAGGGGCTGATAGGCTAAAATGTAAATCATAATGTAAAACATAAGATAACTAAAAATTTAGAAAATTGTATCATCGAAAATATAAACCACAAGGAAAACACAAATGTTACCTTGTTTGAAAGCTATTGTCTCAATATCTGTACAACAGTTTCAGTAAATATAGTAGGAATATGTAAAAAGATTATTGCTGTGGAAGGGAAAAGGTTTTATGTTGGATATGTGGGAGTACTGTATATTGTATATATCAATTACTGTGATCTAAAACTTTTGTGAAGATAAGGTTAATTAGAAAAAAGAAAAGAAAAAGAAAGGACATAGCGAGGAAAAGACGGAAGCATTTGCCTTGACAATTTGCATACAGGGTCACACTTATTGCAGTGATGGAAGGCAAAACATCAAAAACAAAGTTTTTGCATTTTTAAATTTTTTGATACCCCAATTAATTTTTACCTTAATTTTTCTAAAAATTAATATGTATTCTATATCTAACCTTTAAACTCATCACTATATTCCATTTTACTATTAATGGAACCTGGCAATATATTGGGCTTCACTTTCCAAGAAGTTTTGGATCACAGAGAGGTTCAACAATGGCAGGGGAGGAATACTGGTGTGGGATGTTATTGACAGGAAACACATGGTTGGCAGGGATTTCTACAGGGCATATACCCAGGGTGCATAAAAATGTTTGGATATTTTCATAGTGGATATAAATTAAAAACAACTGAGGGAGTGCTGAGTTCCTAGCCATGGGAGCTCTAGCACAGTCCCTAAAGAAACAGCAACAATCCCCCAAGTGCAACGGCAAAGACCAAAAGAGAATGAAGGTCCAACAAGGAGACCTTGATACTATTGACTATGCTTGTGAGCCTGTGCACCTGAAATAAGAACAAAGCCTAGAGCTGCAGGGTGCCTAAGAGTTACCTCCTGAGAGCCTCCATATTGCTCAAATGTGGCCAGTCTCAAAGCCAAACTCAGCTTATAAATGTGTTGCCTTCCTCCCAGCATGGGACATGACTTCCAGGGATGAGCCTCCCTGGCACCAAGGGATTACTACCAAGTACCAGCTGATGATGTAACTAGAAAATGACCTTGAATAAAAGGGTCAACTCAGACCAGCAGAATATCTCAGTCTACATATAATACTAGGAGTTAAAAATACATTTTGACCTGAATCAAGGGGGAAATGGAAAGGACAAATGAGTTTATATGGCTATGAGTCTCCAAAAAGAGCCAGGAGGTTATCAGAGGGGTTGCCCTTATGCACACCTGAGCAGAGTCCCAGAGACAGATAAAGTAGATACAACCCTGGGTATTGGTTCTTCTGATGGCTACAGAGACCCACAGGTTCTATGGTCATGGCAGATGGAGTTTAGTGCCATGTCAGTTGGCCCTGCTTTGGAGTTTGTGTTTCTGTGTGATGGAGCTGGACTCAGATGTGATCTTTGTCCAAAGCCTCTCCTTTTACTTTTACCAGAACTGTAGTTAGTGCTGGGGTTTAATATATACCCAGAGGACCTGAATCTCTGGACTATGTGATAGCCAGGCCCTAAGCCTTAACAGACTTACCCCTCTCAGCTAACATGGAGTTGAAGAAGGTCAACCACCACACCAGGGAGCCAAGAGTGCCTACAACTGAAAGCAGGAGGATTGCAGCCTGCATCCATGTGGAATCTAAGCCCCCACTTAATATAGATGTGGAGTGGACACAACATTCCAAGGTCCACAGGATGGAGGAATAGAGTATGGATTAGAGTGGACTTACTGATATTCTATTCATGAACTATTGTGATTAGTAATCAAAGAAAATGTGGCATTGGTGTGGAGAAAATGGCCATGGTGGCTGCTGGGGATAGGGAATGGGAGGAAGAGATGTGATGTGGGGGCATTTTCAGGGGTTGGAGTTGTCCTGGTTGTGCTGAGGGGACAGTTATCAGACATTGTATGTCTTCCCATGGCCCACTGGGTGGAATGTGGGAGAGTGTGGGCTATGATGTGGACCACTGACCATGAGGTGCAGCGGTGCTCAGAGATGTATTCACCAAATGCAATGAATGTCTCATGATGATGGAGGAGATTGTTGTTATGGGGGGAGAAGTGTGGTGAGGGGGTGGGAGGTATATGGGGACCTCATATTTTTTTAATGTAATATTAAAAAAATAAATTGAAAAAAAAATAAAATTGTAATAACCATGTAAAAAATGATAAAATTTCTCATTAAAAAAAAAGAGATGAATGGATAAGTTGTGGTATAGACATACAATGGAATATTACTCAGCTAATAATCATTTTCTCAATTATATAGAGATTTAATTCATATAGATACGAGCCAGACCATTCACCTGTTCACACCAGTACACTTTGACAAAGGCCTACCCCAATGAAACCAACAAACCAACCAAAGAATTTTTCCTTCATGCCCTTTTACAGTCAATACCTGCCCACCCCCAGTATTTCTCACACCTGCTGGGAAGAGACCAAACTTGGTCCTCTTCTTTTACAGGACATCATTTTTTCAGTTATAATGAGCTTTGTAACTTCAATCCATTGTGCCTACTGATAAAGTTTTCTGCTTCCATTGCAAACTCCTCCCTCTTGTATCTATTTCATTTAATAACATGTAATTTAAAAATGATCAAAATATGTTTTCAGCAGTACAGTAGATGCATTATCATAGTACATTGAGAAAACTAGCACTGAGAGTTTAACTGAATCAAAGATGTTCACACAAAAAGGGTACTTGGGATTGAAATCAGGAGCTGACCAATTTCAAATTTCATGCTTGCTACTTATTTTTTTCTCTAATACTCATTTTCCTCACCTTTGAATGGCAATAATTACATGTGTTTATGAGGACATACCTGTGAATTTTCTAATGGGTCCAGGCAATCAGTGAGTAGTTGATAATGCTTTTATTATCTTAATAGGAGTCAGAGAAAATTGAGAATGTTTATTGTCACATACACATACATTCTATCCCTCTCTCTTTCTCCCTCTCTCTCTGTCTCATACCCACCCACAGACACACATGTGCACAAGCACAGAAACACACACAGCTGCTTTCTGAAAGATCATGGCAAGTAATGCAACTCCCGCTTTTCCTGTTTGGGCCGTTGGAATGTGTCCTGGTGCTTAGAAAGACCAGGAACAAAGAGGAATCCCAGAGAAACAGAGCCATGGCCTAGTTGCATGGTGGCTGCAAGAGTCTGCTGGGGATCATGTGACCTCTGTGGGGACCAAGTGACCCTTGCACTCAAGTCCGTGTCTTCTTATCTTCAGCAGCATCTCCATGAGCAAGTCCTAAACATGAGACCTTCAGGTCTCTGGGCAAAGGGCCAAATGATCCCCCTCAGATGTCATCTTCCTGAGAATTGTAGTTCACAGAAGCATATATTTTCTGAAAAACAATTCATTTATTGTAGACGTGCAACTGGAATGAAATGTTTGTAGTGTCCTTCCTACTCTGTTGCCTACCCCAAAACCATAACCAAATCTCCTAGAAGGCTGCAAGTGGTTTTTGTCTGAATTACAGTTTTTCTAAATAGAGACCTAACAGGAATTAGGCATATAAGCTCCTATAGGATGTGTAGATGGAAGGCAATCATCAAGTAATCTTGGAAATTTCCATCTGTGCCCTGGATATAGACAACCCCCTGCAGGTGAGGAATGAAGCTCAGTAGGCATTGTAGGGTCAGGAGAAGGGTCAGCCTCACAGAATTAAGGAACACACCAGAATGTGGAAATGAAATTTGAGACATGCCTGAGACCTAGAGGAAACCGTGCAGGCTGTGAAGGATCACTCCTATAATGGATCTACTGCTACTTGATTCCTTAAGTGAGACTGATAGCTAGAATATACACTTCATAAAAATTTCTTCACTTAAGCAGCTCTGGGTCTTCCCAGACATAACTGAACTAGTTTTCAATCAGTCTAATTTTAGAAGCTTACACTTTGCATCTGGTTCCCTGAAGAATATTAACCAAACCTTCTCAGTTTTGCTTACTGGAATAAAAACCTCAAAGCAAAACCAAACAGAATGGTGTCAGGAGTATCTTGTGACCCAGGAAATCTGTAACTTACCTCAGAGGATAAAAACCTTGATATCCTTGAGTGCTCACTGAGAAAGGAGTCATGGAGACTGGCATGTAAGCACCTGCACAACACTTTCTAAACTCTGACTTATTTGGTGCTGAAATCAAGGACAAGGTGAATGTGCTTGAGAGAACACAGGCCTGAGAAATTGCATGTATCCTCCTCACAAGGCCCCTGGAATATCTAGTCCTCACTATGTTTGTTTTTTTTACTTGTTTTACTTCTCCCTTAGCCCTCTCCTTTGCCTATAAAAACCCTGGCTCCCATTCTCACTTTGAACAGGTTTTGGGAAGATCCCCCAGTTCCTTGCTTGTGCACTCACATAAATCACCTCCTCACAGAGACCTGTATCTCCTTGTGGCACAGGACTGGGGGTGGAGGGGCCTTCTGTTGGAAATGCCCCTGCACAGGGTAACAAGATCCCAGAGATTCTGTTTGGTGGTGCTAAGTTCACAGCGGTTTTCTTTCTGTTGCTCACAGCTGCAAGTCTCCTGACCACAGTTCTCAGCCCACTTTCATGTCATGATTTTTCACTTAGCTGTGTTCCAAGTGGTGTCCCAACTTGGGTTACCATGTTTGAGCATGAAAGTTGATGTTTTATGAAATATAAAAATAAATTACCTTGGCAACAAGCTTCTTGGTATTTCTCAGGTACTTGTGCTAAAATCATCAGATCATGACACAGAAAGGAAATTGGGAAGGGGAAGGTTAGAATAACAAGCTAGGAGAGGCAGGGCAAGATGGTGTCTGAGTGAGTGCACCTTACAGTCTCTCCTGCAAAGAGGTGGCCAAGTGGGGATGGGGTCTTGCCAGAGTGGGCTGTCTTGGGGGCTTGCAGGGTGGAGGGTGTGTGGATGTTGATTTGGAGAGACAGTGACAGAGGTGCCATTTGCTAAAGGTAGAATTGCGGGTTACAAGTACAGAGGTTGGAAGCTGTGGGCTGGTGGGACCCTTCCCTCTGGGGCTGGCAGCTGCAGTATGCCCTGAGAACTGTCGGTTGTGCAGCAGTATTCCTGGGCCCCATGGTCCCTGGATGTGTGGTGCCCAGGTCAGTGTCCCCTGAGGCCCCATAGCCCGTGTTCCACGGACCTTCATACCCTGGGTTTGCAGTGTCCCAGATTTTCCTTTCCCTAGTCCAGCACTCCTGGAGGTCTGGGGTTGCCCTAGCCCTCCAGTTTTGGACTGATTCTGTGGGTGGGAGGGATTTGGTGGGGGGTGCAGCAGGGGGGCCTGGCTAATATGGGTTCAATATTCTGGTGATTCCCCCCACTTCTGTTCTTTTTATTTTTCCACTTGGAGGAGCATACCGGCTAGCTTGGGGAGAGCCTGGGAAGAAAGGAGTGGCGAATCTGCTGAGAAAGCCTATTCACCTAAATACCCTGGGATAGGAAACTTGGTCTGGGAGAAGGTGGACTCAGAAAATCAACTAGCCCTCTTGTAGCACACCTTAAGGAGAGGGACTGAAGGAGGTGCATTCCAAGCTTCCAATAGCATACTTGGGGTTCCTGGTGAGGTGTGGGTGCTCTCTCTCTGGAAATTAAGTCATTGTTTTCTGTGTGGAGCTGGTTCAACAAGAACCCTCTCGAATCTCCTACCAGACCTCTCAGGTAGCTTTCCTGCTGCCCTGGAAGAGAAGTGAGAAGGGAGAAAGGCCAAATGTCAGATTCCTAAGCATTTTATTTAACTGAAAAGAGGATTCCCTTGCTCGAAGCTTTGTCTGATATTTTCATGGTTTCGGTTTTTTCCTTCCTCTTTATCCCCTGAAGGCCCTTTTTTCTGTTTTTCTTTTTCTCTCTTTTTCTTCTTGTTGCTTGCTTCCCCCTCCCTTTTGTCCCTTTTTTCCTTTTCTTTCTTTCTCTTCTTTTTTATTCTTTTTATATTAGGTGCTGCAGGGAGCACTTCACATTTGCTGTATTACTTCATCCTCAACTTTCTCTTTTCTGTGTGTATTGATTTTGGCCACCTACACTATCCCCTTTCCTCTACATCTTTCTATCCTCCATCATTTATTGTTTCCCTTACATTACACCTCTCTTTGTTTGCCCCCTTATTTTTCTGACTTTTTATTTCTAATACCTTTGTTCTGTTTTCTGTCTTATATTCACTCTTTATATTATTGTCCTTTCTTTTCTCTTTCCATCTCTCCTGAACACAGTGGCCTTTTAATTCACACTATATTCCTCCCCATATTCAGTTTCTGTCTCATTATACATTCTCTGCTTTACTTACTGTTATAACTCTACAGAGCTTACATGAATCTAATATCCATTCTCTTAGATCTCACATGTTTCTTCTGTTAATACTTACTATAGTAGTATATCAATACTACTATTATTCATTTTCTTTTCTTACTCCTTTTGCTTTCTCTGGCCCTAATGTTTTCCTTCAAGTGAACTTAGACAACAACAAGGAAATAGAATAAGAAGAACAAAGTGACAAAGAGAAGACTTAACACACAAAAAAACAACTAATTAAACCCCTCCACAAAGAAGCTAAGCAACTGATTAAACCTGTCAAGATAAAATGATGACCAGACAGCAACAAAAAACTACAAACCAAACCAATAATCAGGAAAACATGCACCAAACCAATGAACACAGTAAAAAGTAGGAAGAGGAGCAGAACATAGAACAAGTAATTAAAGCTCTTGAAACATATTTTAGGGACCAATTCAATGAAGAGAAGGAAGAGATTAAGAATATGAAAAGAACACTTTGAGAGAATACAGAAGAAATTGATATACACAAAAAGATAATGGATATGATGGTGATGAACAGCACAATTCAAGAAATCAAAAATACACTCTCAGCAAATAACAGAAGACTCAAAGAGGCAGAGGAGAGAATTAGTGATATGGAAGACAGTACATCTGAAATCAAAGAGATAGTAGAACTGATGGATAAAAAGATAGAAAAAATCCAGCAGGGACTGAGGAAATTGAATGATGAGGCAAAACACACAAACATACACATTATAGGTATCCTAGAAGGAGGAGAAGGGAAAGGGGACAGAAGGGGTGATGGAGGAAATAAAGGCTGAAAACTTCCCAAACCTATTGAGGGAAATGGATGTACATTATTCAGGAAGAACAACACACCCCAAACAGCATACATCTCAACAGGCTTACCCCAAGACATACACTTGTCAAATTATCCAATAATCAAGACAAAGTGAAAACACTAAAAGTAGCAAGAGAAAAGAGAGCCATCACATGCAAAGGAGGCTCCATAACATTAAGCACTGATTTCTCATCTGAAACCATGGAGGCAAGAAGGCAGTGGTATGACATAGTCAAGGTCCTAAAAGAAAAAAATTTCCAACCAAGAATACTCTACCCAACAAAGTTAGCATTCAAAAATGATGGTGAGTTCAAAATATTTACAGATAAACAGAAACTAAGAGAGTATGCCAACAAGAATCCTGCCCTTCAAGAAATACTAAAGGGAGTTCTGCAGGAAGAAAGAAAAAACCAAGAAAGACAGAGTTGGAGCAGAGTGTAAGAGCAACAAAAAAGACAAACACAGATAAAATCAAACAAAATATGACAAACACAAATCCAAAGAAAATATGGCTAACATAAGAAATTCCTTGAAAATATTAACACTGAATGTCAATCAATTAAACTCACCTGTCAAGAGACTCAGACTGGAAGATTGGATAAGGAACTATGAACCATCTATATGCTCTCTACAAGAAGCGCATCTCAGACTAAGGGATTCAAGGAGGTTGAAAGTGAATGGTTGAAAAACAATCTTACAAACAAACAATGGCCAAAAAAGGGCAGGAGTAGCTATATTAATATCAGACAAAATAGACTTTAAATGCAAAACAATAGTGAGAGACAAAGATGGACACAACATATTAGTGAAAGGGATAATCTTTCAAGAAGAAAGAACAATCATAAACATTTATGCTCCTAACAAGGGAGACTTGAAATATGTGAGGAAACACTGGACAAACTAAGTGAAGGAATAGATGCTTCTACAATTATAGTGGGGGACTTTAATACACCACTATCAACTTTGGACAGAACATCTCAAAAGAGAATCAATAAAGAAGCAAAGACTTTTGAACAATATATTAGAGGAGCTGGACCTAACAGACATATATGGAACATTATACTCAAATATAGTAGGATATACATTCTGCTCAAGTGCACATGGATCATTCTCCAAGATAGACCACATGCTAGGCCACAGAAAAAGTCTCAATGAATTCAGAAAGATTGACATCATACAAAATAATTCTCTGACCACAGTGGAATGAAGCTGGAAATCTGCTAGGGCCAGGGACCTAGATTTGGCACCAAGAATGGAAATTAAACAACACACCCTTATAAAAACAGTGGGTCAAGGAGGAAATCCCAAAAGAAATTAATAACTACCTTGAAACTATTGAAAATGATAACACAACATACCCGAGCTTATGGGATGCAAAAAAAGCAGTACTGAGAGGGAAATTTATGGCCATAAATTCATACATCAAAAAAGAAGAGCTAAAATTGAAGAACTAACTGCACACTTGGAGGAATTAGTTAAAAAAACCAACAAACTAATTCCAAAGGAAGAAGAAAGAAAGACATAACAAAGATAAGAGCAGAACTAAATGAAATAGAAAATAAGAAAGCACTTGAAAAAATAAAACCAAGAGCTGGTTCTTTGAGAATATCAATAAAATTGACAAACCCTTAGCTAGACTAACAAAGAAAAAAGGAGAGAAGATGCAATACACAAAATAAGAAAGGAGAAAGGAGATATCACCACTGACCCCACAGAAATAAAGACTATCATGAGAGGATACTTTGAAAACTATATTCCAACAAGAAGGACAATTTAGAGGAAATGGACAAATTCCTAGAAACAATAAGCAGTCTACATTGACAAAAGAGGAAATTGATGATCTCACCAAACCAAACACAAGTAAAGAGATAGAATCAGTCATTAAAACCTCCCAACTAAGAAGAGCCCTGGGCCAGACAGCTTCACAGGTGATTCCACCAAACATTCCAGAAAGAACTAACACCAATCTTTCTTAAATCTTCCAAAAAATTGAAATAGAAGGAACATTGCCTAATTCATTCTATTATGCCAAGATTACTCTGGTACCAAAGCCAAACAAAGACACCACAATAAAGGAAAATTACACACCAATCTCTGAAATGAACATAGACGTGAAAATCCTCAACAAAATACTTGCTAATCGTATTCAACAACACATGACCAAGTGGGATTCATTCCTGGTATGCAAGGATGGTTCAACATAAGAAACTCAATTAATGTAATATATCATATAAAAGATTGAAGGGGGGTGACAGACTTGACCCAGTGTTTAGGGCATCCATCTACCACATGGGAGGTCCGTGGTTCAAACCCTGGGCCTCCTTGATTTGTGTGGAGCTGGACCATGTGCAGTGTTGATGCACACAAGGAGTGCCATGCCATGCAGGGATGTCCCCCACATAGGGGAGCCCCATGCACAAGGAGTGTACCCCATAAGGAGAGCTGCCCAGCATGAAAGAAAGCGCAGGCTGCCCAGGAATGGTGCCGCACACATGAAGAATTGACACAACAAGATGGCACACCAAAAAGAAACACAGATTCCCATGTTGCTGACAACAACAGAAGTGGACAAAGAAGATGCAGCAAATAGACACAGAGAACAGACAACCAGTGTGGTGGGGGGAGGGGAGAGAAATAAATAAATAAATCTTAAAAAAAAAAAACCACAGCTAACATCATTTACAATGGTGAAATCCTAAAATCTTTCCCTCTAAGATCAGGAACAAGACAAGGATGCCCATTATCACCCATTCTGTGTAACATAGTCTTAGAAGTACTTGTTCAAGCACTGAGGCAATCACCAGACATAAAACGCATCCAAATTGGAAAGAAAGAAGTCAAAATTTCACTATTTGCAGATAATGTGATCCTATACATAGAAAACCCCGAGGAGTCTACAAGAAAGCTTCTAGAACTTATAAATGAGTTCAGTAAAGCCACAGGTTACAAGATCAATGCGCAAAAAAATCAGTAGCATTTCTATACACCAATAATGATCAATCTGAGGAGGAAATCAGGAATCAAATACCATTTCCAATAGTAAATAAAATCAAATACCTAGGAATAAATTTAACTAGAGATGTAAAAGAAATCTATGATAAGCTGGAGGTAAGTATTTATACAGGGAAGGGATAAAATGGGGGCTTAGGATGGGACTTTGTGGGCTTGAGGGGGGCTAGGGATGGGAGGATGGGGCAGATGGCCCAAGAAATTGGGGGGAACATTTGAACATAGGAGATTGTCAGGTATATGGTTAAAATTATAATGCAGAAAAACTCTTTAGAAAATATAATATGGAAGGTTACCTGTTTAAGATGCTTAAGGGGGGGCATCTGACACAGGGCAGGCTTCTAGGGAGTGTGTGAGTGTTCATTTTGTCATAGTGCGTTGTTATATCATTGGGTGGAGACCCATACAATGAGAGTGAAGGTATACACACATCCTGGGCAGGACTGATGTTCTGAAACAAAGGGAATTGTATCTTTCAAGAGAAATGGTGGCTCCCAATGGGTTCGGGTAGTCAAGTGTGTCAAGTCCTCAACATTGTTGCAAGTATCTCTGAATATGGTCTTCAAGTAATGAAGATTGTTGTGGTGGGCCCTGATGGGAGGGGAAAGAGGGGTTGAATAGATGGAATCAGTGTAACTGTGCAGCAATAAAAGTGTTCCACAAGACATTCAATTATGGATATAGAACATGTTAAATTACACAAAAAATGTATAAATGTCTATAGGCTAAAAATGCAAACCATAATGTAAAACATAAAATAACTAAAAATTTAGAAAATTGTATAGTCAAAAATACAAAGTATAATGTAAACTCAAATGGAACCATGTTTGAAAGCTATTGTTGCAATATTTGTACATCAGCTGCAGCAAATATAATATGAACACATAAAAGGATCATTGCTGGGGAAGGCACAAAATGATGTTGGATATGTGGGAGTACCATATACTGTACATGTGAATTACTGTGATCTAAAACTTATGTGAAGACAAACTTAATAATTAGGGAAAAAAAAGAAAGGATGTAGACACTGAGGAAGAAATGGAAGAAATTGCCTTGCCACTGTACATACAGGACAATACCTATAGCAGTGATGAAAGGCAAAATGTCAAAAACAAAACTTTTTCATTTTTTCATTTTTTGATACCCCAATTTTTCTTTTTTTTATTTTTTAATGTTACATAAAAAAATATGAGGTCCCCATATACCCTCCACCCCCCCTCCCCACTCCGCCCACATCAGCAACTTCTTTCATCATTGTGGCACATTCATTACATTTGGTGAATACATTTTGGAGCACTGCTGCACCACAGGGATAGTGGTTACATTGTAGTTTACACTCTCACCCAGTCCACCCAGTGGGCCATGGGAGGACATATGATGTCCAGGAACTGTCCCTGGACATCCTGAAAATGCCCCCACATCATATCTCTTCTTCCCTCTCCCTACCTCAGCAGCTACCATGGCCACTTTCTCCACATTAATGCTACCTTTTCTTCCATTACTAATCACAATAGTTCCAGAATAGAATATCAGTAAGTCCACTCTAATCCATACTCTATTCCTCCATCCTGTGGACCCTGGGATGGTTATGTCCACTCCACCTCTATATTGAGATGGGGCTTAGATTCCACATGGATGATGGATGCAATTCTCCTGCATGCAGTTGTAGGCACTCTTGGCTTCCTGGTGTGGTGGTTGAGCATCTTTTCACATGCATTTTGGCCATTAGTATTACCTCTTTGGAAAATTTTCTAGTCTTTTGGCTTTTTAAAAATTGGGTTGCTTGCCATTTTGTCAAGTTGTGTGATCTCTTTATATAATGTGGAAATAAACCCTTGTCAAATATGTGGATTCTGAAGATATTTTCTCATTGAGTTGGCTACCTTTTCACCGTCTTAGTAAAATTTTTTAAGCACAAAAGTGTTCAATTTTGAGAAAGTCCTATTTACCTAATTTTTCTTTATTGCCTGTGCTTTGGGTGTAATCTCCATGGAACCACCATGTACCACAAGGTACTAAAGATGCTGACCTAATTTTTTTGTTCTAGGAGTTTTATTGTCCTTGCATTTATATTTAGTTGTTTGATCCATTTTGAGTTCATTTTTTAATAAGGTGTGGGATAGGGGGCACTTTCTTTAGGCTAAGAATATCCAGTTTTCCCAGTACCATTTGTTGAAGAGGCTGTACTGACCTGGCCGAGTAGCTTTGACAGCTCTGTGAAAAATCACTTAACCATAGATTTGAAGATCTTGTTTTGAGCACTTGGTTTGATTCCATTTGGCAATCTGTCTGTCTTTATTCAAGTACCAAGCTGTTATTACCTCTGTACCAAGATAGTATCTTTTAAAGCCTGGAAGTGAGAATCTTCCATCTTTATTCTTTTTAAAGATATTTTTGGCTATTTTGGCCCTTATCCTTTTAGACATTTTTAAAAATTGGCTTTTCCAATTCCACAAAAATGACTGTTGGAATTTTTATTGGGATTGTGTTAAAACTGTAGTTCAGTTTGCATAGAATTGACATCTTAATGATATTTAGTCTTCCCAGTTATGCATCCAGAATATTCCTCCATTTATTTATATCATCATTCTTTCTTTTAGCTATGTTTTATACTTTCCTGAATATAGGTAATTTATGGTCTTGTTTTAATTTATTCCTAAGTATTTGATTATTTTAGAAACTATGGTAAATGAAATTTTTTCTGACTTCCCCCCTCAGATTTATCATTAATAATGTATATAAACACTATTGATTTTTGTAAATTAGCCTTGTATCAAGCCACTTTGGTGAAATTGTCTATTAGTTCTAGGAGTGTAGTTGTAGATTTTTTGGAATGTACTAGTTATAGGATTATATCATCAGTGAATAGTGATTTTACATCTTCCATTCCTATTTGGGTACCTTTTTTTTCCCTTGCCTAATGGCTCTATCCAGAACTTGTAGCACAATATTGAATAACAGTGGACAGAGTGGACACCCTTCTCTTATTCCTCATCTTAGCAGAAAAGCTTTCAATTTTTCATATATGTATTTTATTGTATTAAGAATGTTTCCTGCTATTCCTATGTTTTGGAAGGATTTTATCAGGAAATGATGTTGTATTTTGTCAAATGCCCTCTTTTGCACGTACTGAGATGATCATGTGTTGTCCCAAGGCAAATATTTTCTCCATTTTGTTCTCCCAGGACAATGTGTAAATACGTGATACAACAAGGTACTGTTTTTACTTAACTTTGTGTGTTCTGTTTATATTATAGATAATCCTATTGAGAACTGAGACTGTGGCTTGGCTTTGAATATGAAATACAATCAAAATCCAGCAAAAAGTAGATAGGAAACAATTTCAATTTAATTTAATAATACAAAGTCAATCTGGGTTCTTTCATTTTTCACCATTCTTGTCTGTTTTATTATTATTATTATTATTATTATTAAAAAAATTAAAATACTTTAATAATGATTGAAGTGATGGAGACTGCCCATCTGCAGAGAAGATTCATAAATAAAGCACCCTATGCCCTAGAGGCCAGTGCCCATCCTCCAGTGGAGGAAAAAACCACTTCGGGATTATTCTGCAGTTGGAAACGGAAGCTCCACTTCCCAAAAATGGGCAGGAAGATACAACTGGGCACCAGCTTCAGCTACTGATTAGTAAATTTGGCAGACTAAAGTATAGTCCTTAGAATGGCTAAAATTTAAACATATCCAAGTCAGAAGAGATTGGTATCCACCATTTTAACTCCACCCCATGCACGAGGGAGGCAAATGGACTAAAAAGCCCAGTGCTGGTAGGGACCAGCTTCTTTCCATCCAGATTGGATTGCAGCTCTAGCCCAAGACCCAGTCCCACTTCCAGAGAAAGTTGGGGGGACCGTTGCCAGACTCTCTGGAAAAATACAGTACACACCATGGATGCCAGTAATCATACTACACTGGTGGTGCAAGCCATCTCAGGAGCTCCTCTGTGACTGGAACTGGAAGCTCTATTTCCCAAAAACAGGGAAGGAAGAGATGGTTGGCCACTGATTTCAGCTACTAATTAGTAAATTTGGCCACCTAAAGTACAATCCTAAGAACAGCTAAAGTTTTAACCTATCCAAGTCAGAAAGAGGCCAGTAGGCTATTTTGACTTTGCCCCCAGCAAAGATGAAGCTGGGCTGACTGAAAATCACCCTGCTGGTAGGGACCAACTTCTTTCACTCAGATCAGCCTGCAGGCCAAGCCAAGGCTTCAGCCCCACCTCTAGCAGGAAAGAAGCAGGTGGGTCCTCACCACCGTCTCCAGGTAACTGCAGGTACATTCAGTGGGGAAACTGAATAGTGGGAACTCTACTGGGGCAAATACAATCATTTTGGACATGTGTGGCATAGATTATTGCCCATACCTGTAGCTCCACTACTCCATAGGCAGGGGAGAAAAGGACTTGAGACATCATCAGTCTCTCTGGGTGACTACGATTAAGGCCTGCAAAACTTGGATTATCACACACAGCTGTGGCTCTGTCCATACACCTGGCAAAGGAGAAAGTTGGGACATGCTTCATCAGTCCCTGGGGAAATGAGGGCAACTTGAGCCTCACAGCTTAAAGCACCAACTACATCTTTGGTTCCTACTACACAACAAGCAAGGGAGTAAGGACAAGAAGCACTAAACTAAAAAGAAAACTGCACCCAGAATAAATACTTTTAGTAAGCCAGATGCCAAAACACCAACAAAAAACTGCAATCCATGCCAAGAAACAGGAAGCTATGGCCCAGTTGAAGGAACAAGATAAGCCTCCAGATGATATAAAGGACAACATTGAGACAACTAATCAGAGATGTTCCAACAAATCTCCTTAACTAATTCAATGAGATGCCTAAAGAGATTAAGGATATTAAGAAGACACTGCATGAGCACAAAGAAGAATTTGAAAGCATACATAGAAAACTAGCAGATCTTATGGGAATGAAAGGCACAATAAATGAAATTAAAAATACACATGAACCATAAAATAACAGATGAGGAGGCATAAAGATTGGTGAGCTTGAAGAAATGGCCTTTGAAAGCAAACATACAAAAGAACAGATGAAAAAAAAGAATGGGAAAAATTGAACAAGGTCTCAGAGAAATAAATGATAGCAAGAGACATGCAAACATATGTGTCATGGGTAGACCAGAAAGAG